>NC_143551.1:7987500-8177500 GCF_054136105.1 Typopeltis vanoorti | reverse complement strand
ATAACTGTGTTAATGACGTGAATGGGCTTTGTCACGGAAATGTTGAAGAGGAGAGAACGATTTCAGCTTGGTGTTCATCCGGTTCGGACCCATCAAATGTGTGCAAAGATGTCTACATGTGTAAGGCATTAGAGAATAACAGAGATGGTCAAGTTGTCCAAATGTGTCAAATATAAAAACACATACAAGAAATCAAAATAAAAAAGAACAAACAGGTAGATTATTATGTCTGTACATCGAATGCTAGGAGTATCAGAAACAAAGGGGTAGAGTTTGTTGCCCTAGTCCAGGGCAACAAACTTTTGTTTATTTTATTTTATTTTATTGATGATAAAAAAATTTATCATCAAGAAAAGACGTTATGTACATCTCGAGAGGACGTTATCTACTAGTCAAGTGCTGGACGGTTAGGTAAAGGTGCTGTGCTAATTTTTTTTAATTTACGTGAAGAAATAGATATTTCCATGATGGAACTCGAAAATACTGTCCCACAACTATCGGATAAAAATGCATCATGTCTCTTGCATTTATGGTAGACATTACAAGTACTTTAATGAGCTTAATTTGAACCTGTAGGGCCAAGGTAAATTATTATCAGAACTGTTTTCTGACATAAGACCTTTTGAAGGCAAACTAAGTCTGTTGAAGAAATATATGATGGAAGGAAATCTACATGAATATATATATGTTGCAAATCGGCATCTACAGTTGGATGGAAAACACAAAAGGAAAATTTTGTTGGTATTATTGAAGATTTACAAAACTGAATTTTCAAGATTTGTGGATATTGAACCCTTTTAATGTCAACATTGATGACTTATCAAACCGACTACTGATGGAAGTTTTGGAATTGCAACACAATGAAATATTAACGAAAGCATTTTCGTTAGAAAATATCCAAAAAATTAATCGCAAAGAAGATGATAGTCGCATTTGGAAGCACATACATTTGCGAACAAGCATTTTATGCCAGGAGTTTTAAGAAAAATAAGTTTTATTCTCGACTAACTGATAAACCTTTGCATGCTTCCATTCAAATTTATATCTCAGGTTATAAAGTGGATCTAGATAATTTGGCTAAGGGAAAATAATTACAAAAGTCACATTAAGCAGGGAGAAGACATACATATTGTGATGCATAAAACTATATTATTTTATTTTTACGTGATAATAATTTCTCACTGAGTTTCATTTTCATGCTTGTTTCATATCTAGTACTTTAAATATTTATGTTTTTTTAAGATTGATAGTGTATAACAAAAGGTGATGCCTTGAGTATTTTTTTACTCACTATTTTCTATTAATTAAACGCTTGCGGCCTGATTATTAAAAATAAAAGTTCAATATGGCCCTCGAGTATGTAAAGGTTGCCGACCCCTGACCAAGTCAATATACTGAAAACTCAGATTATGGATATTAGTGATACCTGGCTATCAGAATCAGGCCTACTAAGTGGTATCGCTAATTATATCAGATAATTCAGTTAGAGTTGAGACCTAGGACTTATTGTTGTACTAACAATATTAGTAGTACTACTAATATTTGTTAGTAGTACTACTACTACTAACAATCTTTCACGTGGCAGTATGAGGCCGTCTGGGGTGAGATGGATTCTTAGAAGATCAATTTCATACTGGAGTGTTGTTACAAAACTGGTGGATCGGCTGCTAGTGATGAAGAAATGCATCAACAAATAGAAAGGATTAGCGCAATAACAGTAATCATTATTGGAAACTTTAATTATTCAAATATATATTGGTAAGCAGTAGAATCTCGTGAGAAGAATGAAAATGCATTTATTGAGCTGTTGCGGGACAACTTCCTAAAGCAGCATGTGACAGAAGAAACTTGATCTCAAAGAGTGTTAGATTTGATTATAGAGTGAGGTTCAGTTAAAGACGTAACTATTCTGCCTCCGGTTGGTGACAGTGATAATGCGGAACTCATTAGGGAAGTGATTAAGTTTTGAATGTTCCATTCAGAAAAGGTTACATGCTGAACTACAAAGCAGGAAATTATGACCAACTGTGGAGTATACTGAGTTCAGTGGAACAGTATCGGTTGATGGATGGAAAGAATATCGAAAGCGCATGGGAAGAATTTAAACAATACTTAAACGATGATTTCAAGGCTCCTTGAAATCTGGACGATATAATTCAAGCCGCATGAGCAGGGTATGTTGTAAACTCCAGCATATTTGATGAAAGGATGGTTATCTTTTGGAGATCTTAAGAATTGTCTAATCGTTTCTGTAGATTTAAAGACCACTCTTATTTCTGTGAGTCTAAGGAGTCTTCCAATCTTATTCGAAACTGTCCCTAAGTATGGAATGACGATGGTAGAAATATAACGTATATCATCTCGTTGTCTTTTTGAGGGGTCAGAGAAAAGTATCTTGTGGACGAGTCTTCGAGGAAATCCATGAATGGATTTCCTCGAAGGATGTTAGATATTGTTGACGTCAATAACAACAGAGAAGAAAACTCGGGGTTAGCTTTTCACTTCTCAAGAACGAACCATATCATAGTCGGAGAGAAGCACAATTCCTTATATAGAGGAGCACTTCCGCTCCCGATTTATTAAAGAAGCCACAGTAGTTGCCCGCTGTACACAAAACCTTAACAGGAACCAAGGACTAATCTTACCTGTGATCTAGAAGACCCTTATTAGATCTCTTAACTCACCAGAACTGAATTACAGTGCCAACCATAGAACGTTCCTAAATAACAAGTGAGAACATGCACGCTCAATGCATGTTTTGTACGCCTATGTTCTTTTGTCTAATATAATTTGAATCGGTTGATTATAGTTTGTAACAGTTTTTTACTTTTTATTGCCTTACATGAGTTATGTACCCTGAAGATGCCAACTGCCTTAGTTGGTGAAACTAGTTGGTAAAGCATAGTTGTTTATTATATGTACTTGATCAATAGAGTCCCATTGGAAGTCTTTTTATAACTGTTATGGCCAAGAAAATTGAAATTTTTTAACATGTTTCTAAAATATTTACACAATTAAAATAATTACCTTTAGTGACATTCCAACTTTAATTTTTGGAAAATTCAGCACTTATTGCTGCATATGTGATTTTTTTTTCTACATTGCTATTGAATTAATATTTTCATAATAATATTTTTTGCCTCTATATTTACAAGACGTATTCTTCAAATATTAACAATGAAGATTGCACGAATTTTAATAATAGATAATAATAATGTGATAATGTCTCAGATACATTACATACATATATTCAATACAGAATGCTAGGAAAATATCTTATTTAAATTGCATAAATAATGTTACTAATAATGTGTTTTACATCTTTTTTCACATCCGTATTTACAATGATTCACTTAGTTTACAAGACTCATTTTTGTTAAATCGATTATGATATTTACTTGTATCTTTGGGTGGCTTCTTCCTGGATGATTTGCAGAGCTTATCTGAATAATGTTATCAGTATCTTCATTTATGTTATACACTTTACTGACTATTTTGTTCCATAATCTGCAGTCTTTGATTATGAGTATTAGGTGTAGATGAATGAGGCCGTTTGATCCCACCTACTCCGAAGCATGGGTTAGATTTTTTGAAGAGAGGTGGATTAGCTTTCACTATTTATGTTGTTGTTACAGTTTATGGATTGGATGCAGGCATTGGATGCTGGTGATTAGTGACGTGTATATTAGTGTTAATGATATATTAACTTTGTTGGTATATTTTCCAGATTTCGTTTTTTAATGCTCTGTAGTTATCTATGTGTTTTAAATTTCGTGGTAGGTTGTTGAGTTGCGTGGGCATCTGATGTGATCTCACAAAAGAACCGTATGAGTTGATGTTGGGAGTAGTCATGTAGAGACTTGTAGGTCGTGTTATACGAAATGTGTCTCTGTTGTTTCGATAGGTGATGATGAAGTAATTACTTATTAATGTTGTGTAGTGTTTCAGTTTTTTTATGCTCAGGATTCTGTGTATCGGGATGTGTTGGTCAGATATTGGTTGATGCGTGTAAGGTGACCAAATCACCGTTAACACAATTTTCCTATGTAATATTTCTAATTTTGTTAGGTGGCTGTTTGATGTGTTTCCATAGACTGTTATACTACCATATCTGAGTAGTGACTCGCAGATACCGGGATATAGGAGTTTTTTTTTATGTTAGATGAAATAATGTCTTTTATTTGGAAGAGTTTTGCTGCAATGATCCGGGTTTGGTATATAGGTATTCTATATGTTTTGTCCATTTAAGGTGGCATTATATGTAGAGACCAAGGAATTTTGCGTATGTGATTTTTTAATTTTAATTTTTGATATGTTACATGTTTGATTTCGGAACTTTGGCAGGTATTTGTGTTGTAAATGCAGCGGTATGTGTGGCAATGTAGCGATAGTGATGCGGGGCGTATGATTCTTGGGTTGTGTATTGTCAACATCTGTGTTTTGGTGCCGTTGATAAAATTACGTTTTGGTGGAAGTATGTTATGATTTCATTTAGGTCTTGTTGTGCTTTGGAAAGCAGTGTTGATGTTTGTGTGGACTGCTATTACTGCGGTGTCATCTGCGTACTGAAATATTTGACTTCTTATGGCCATGTTATGAACATTGTTAATGTATTTGTTGAATGGAGTGGGTGATAACATGGCACCTTGAGGTACACCGTGTTTTATTTGTATATCCCGGCTGTGATATGTACTTATTTTTGTTCCTTGGGTTCTGTTTGAGAGGTAGTTCCTGACCCATGTATGCAGTGTTCCTCTTATACGTATTGAGTATAGTTTGGTGAGTAGTATGTGATGTTCAAGTATATAAAATGCTTTGTTTAAGCCAAGCAGTATAACTACTGCGAACTTGTTTATATCGAGAGCTTTGTTATTGCGTCGGGGATGTCTTCTAATAATGTGATGGTGCTGTTCTGATTTCTGAAAGCAGTATTGGTTTTGTGAGATGATGGTGTACTTCTGTAAATAGTTCTGTAGTCTTTTGTGTGTGTTATTTTTTCTAGAAATTTTAAAATGACTGGTAAATATTGGTCTGTAGTTCTGAGTATCGTTTCTTTTACCATGTTTGTAAATTGGCGTAATTATTGCAGTTTTGTAAACTACAATGTAGTTTGAATTTTCAAACTACAATGTAGTTTGAATTTTGTTCAAACTACATTGTAGTTTGAACAAATACCATGAACCAGAAACGCACCCTAAATACCATATAAATGAAACACAATATAGTCATAGGCTTTCAGTTCATCGATGCATCAAGACATTCCAAGTTATCATGTGTGTGCGTGTGTGAGTGTGCGTGCGTGAATTTTTCAATCAACGGCTGCAGTGGAAATCAAACCTATTAAAAATCAGTTTACTTCCTAACACAGCAAAAAAATACCATTAAATAATAACTAACTTGTTTCATTCTGAGATAAGCTTAACAAATCACCTTCGATGATTGAAGCAAAATTGCATCTCATCCTAGATCCAGGGGTAAAAAAAAGGAAAAAAATCCATATATCACATTAAAGTGATGTAGCTACAGCGCTTAAATGTACTAAAAAATCAAAATTGTAAATATATATAACTCATTGTTAAATGAATAAATTCTGCATTATTATTATTAATACATTATAGGGGGGGAGAAGAAAAGAAGGAAAAACTTCGCTAGGAATTTCATTGCTACAAAAAAAACAAAAAAAAAACAGAATTAAACCTGATTTCAATATGTAATCTTTGATGTTGTAAATGTGTAATCATAATTTTAATAATAATAATAAAAAGTTTTCTTTAAAAGAAAATATGTAATCAAGTATGTATCATATGTAAACAATTGCTGTATATATATGTATCACTTGCAATGAAATGCATGTTATCTATGTATCATATGTAATCAAATGTAAGTAATGTATGTATCATATATAATAATAATAAAATATTATTATTATTTTACGAGCACCTACATAGCGTCCGAAGATTGATCGCGGGAGATTGTGTAGATAATAAAATTATCTGCACAATCTATTTCGCCTCTCCTTAAATCTTTCAACAGACAAAGACTCTCGCAATTCATAACACTCATTCACAACACTCCAAGTAGAGAGTGTAGTCTTGACACCCCTAATAATCACACATTTATTCAAATTTCAGGGATGACCCTTCTAGCCAAATGCTGAAACATTTCCTCAGCATCAATTCCCTATCCTCATAGGGAATATTCCACAGAAAACTCACCATTTGGCCACTCGCCTCTGAACCTCTCCACTGCTTCTTCATCTCCAGGAAACCCAGGGCATCAGATTTGAGCACATCACTTGAGATCCAGAGGTGGACGTATCAATTCCTTATAATGAGCAATATCAACTTCCTTATTAATATTAATACTTGTTAATGAGTTTTTCAATAGCCAATTAATCTTATCGGCTACCTTAGCAATAGTTCCTCCAAGCTATAACTCTCTTTATACCCCCATCTTTAAATCTCTAAAACCACCATTTTTCAGCCATTACATTGAATGCGGAGTTTCAGTGAGAACATGAAACTACACAAAACATTCAGAATCTAGGCTCACAACATTGGTTTATATAGTAGGATGACCATAATCGAGCTCTATTTTAACCAAACTAAGCAATTGAACCAATGCAGCTTTATCTTTAATGATGTAAAGAGCGTGGTTAATGGGACCTGGAAGCATGAAATTCCGTATTATCGAGCACTGAATCAAGATATTCCCTCTACCAAGCAGATAGATGGGTGTGGGCGTGGGAGGGCTCCGGTGATCGTCTCTTACCAGAGTGACTAAACCCAATTGTGAAATTCAAAGGAGGCTGTGCGATCGTATGGTCCTGTTTTTTTTGGTTTGGTCTCTGACCTCTGTTTATGGTTCCAGGAAAAATTGAACTTCGAGAGTATCTGAATATTCTGGACAATGCAATGCTTCTTACTTTGTAGCGTTTATACGAAACAGATCATTGTCTCTTTCAGCAATGAATTTCTTTCGCTCAATGCACCTTTCACAAGGCTGCTGCTGTAACCTCGTGGTTTGTGGAGATGAACATCAGACTGGCCTCCACAGAGCCCTGATCTCAACCCAATTGAACTTCTATGAGATGAACTGAAGCATTGGTGAGGTCAAGAAACATCTACCCTACAACTCATGGACCTTTTTTCTAGATGCCTACAAGCAGAAATGGTCCAAAATTCCTATTGATTGCAGAAATGGTCCAAAATTCTTATTGATTGCTATCGTTTGCATGTAGAACGTATGTCCCAAAGGATTGCTGCAGTGACTTCAAAGAAAAGAGGGCATACGTCTCATAAAGGTAAGCGCAATTGCCATTTGTTCCTGACATTATGGTGTCCGTTGACTTCTTTTCGAGTGGTGCATATCTTTTTATATATATACTTTTTTTTTTATTTAGCATCTAGAATAGAATGTATTCACCCATGTTCACTAACCCAGTTGTGTGCGGTTTTCCTTTTTGAATGAGTAGGGTGTGGAGAATCCGTGTTTCTGTCCTTGTACGATTATCAATAAAACAACCCATCATGTTCATGAAACACATGCATGTCATTACCACTGTAACATTTGAAGGATAAGCAGAAACCCCGTCGTTAGCATTACATTCAATCCAACGTTCTTTGAAGTGCGCAGTCTGTGTATCAAAAACAGGGCGAAATTCCATCTTATTACTATTCCGCTGTAAAAAAATGTTCGAATGGTAATCAAGGTAATATTAAGTTCAAAATTAGACTGAAAAATTCTCTGACATTTTCGAAACAATTTGTAATTTTTATTCTTATTAAATTGTGAGGACCACATTCAAAGATTCAGAGCATGGTTTTGCATACCGGCTCTAGCGATGGCGTCTATTTATCGCATTTTTTGTACTGACAACAGTAACGTCAAAGAATATTTCATCATATAATCTAGAACATACTAGAATGACATTCGGCACAAAATTTTGAAGTGCGCTTAGGTAGTTGCGATTGTGTTGAACTCTTCTCGTTGGTTCAAATAGGGTGTGAAGAGCCATCATACGTTTTGAATTGAAGTTCAGTTAGCCATCTTATAACATGAAGGATTCAAACGTTTTACCCTGCAATCATTATAACTTTTGTTTCGAAGTACTTGAATTTGAATTCTTTAAAAAAAGCGTGAAAACATTGCTAGCAGTAACAAATATAGCTCCGAGTTGGTCTCATTTTGCTTATACCTCCCCCCCCCCCCCTCGAACTTGAGATTCGGTTTCAGCAATATATGCTGTTAAACGATATTAGAAATTAAATCATAAATTTAGGTCTTATACATTTGCAAAATGTTTTTAATTTGCTGTCGTTTGCTCATATGCCATCACCATTGACTTAGGTCTCCACCTTGGAGTGATCCTAGTCGAGAGCAGTGAACATGCAGTGATATTTTCGGATCGTCGCTGAGGTTTAGGGTGATCTGTTTAGATCACACATAGAATTTTTGAAGGATGATTAGCATTTTTTTCGGGAACTCTTAAGGCACGACAGTATATACTTCCGAAAGGAAATATGCCGTACATTTTAGGAAAGTAAGGGAGTTTGATGTGAAATAATCTTCCTATATGAATATTAGGCCAAGTATTGGATTGAGTTCAAGTGCAACTGGTTTCTCACGCTTCGATTTAGGATAAAAAAGGAATATATTTTATTATCGTCATTTGAAATAAACGAAAGAAAATTATATTATTTTAATTCATATCCACGAACAGTAACATTTGATAGCTAAATGAGGGGCCGCGCAAAAGTTATGAATGCAACACTGGAATTTTAGAGCTGAAATTATGTGTAAAAATGAACTAGAGAAATCTTTACAGGGGCGAAACCTTATGTGCTTGCTGGGACTTAGTTCTGAAAACTGATATTAAAATTTTAAATTGTATTTAGCCTAATTTTTTTCAGGTGCTTGGATATTTATTTAAACTGTGAGGAAAGAGGCAGTTTCATATACTTACACGGTCGCATACTGGAAAAGCTGCTTTGGAGCATTCTGTTTCCTGGTCACTGATGCATTGAACACGGTTGGCTCCTGGCAGATTTGAACATAGGAAGCGATCTTCATTACTAAAACAGTAGACAATGTATGAAAATAAACATGACTGATTAACTCTCATAACAGGACTCTCTCTCTCTCTCTATCTCTTTGGATGTTTGTAGTCATTAAAAACAATCTTCCTTTTCTAAGAATCTCTGAGATTTAAAAGGTATTTTAGGAAGGTTCATACAATGGCAGACATATCTTTCATGAGGAATATGGACAACTCTTCTAATTTATAAATGGATGTCCATATTCCTCTTGAAAGGTCTGTCTGCCATTGTATTAACCTTTCTAAAATACCGAAAATTAAGTTAAAAGGAATTTTAACTTAATTTTCGAAACATACTATAGCAGTATATAATACGAGGTTCTGTATCTGTTTCGAAATATGTGGTAGCCGCAGGATAACACAGATATTTGGAAAGTTTCATAAAGCATATTCATTAACTGTCAATTTGTGAAGCGAATACTAGACCAGCCAACTAATGCATATTCCATGTCTGATAAAACTCTATTTATTATCGTAGTTTTAACATCCTGCTCAGTGTTTTTTCATGTTTTCTTAATATGATAGTACTGCGTAAGAGAGAAACATATTGGTTGGAATATCACCAGATAAACGATCTCTGTATTTTTGTAGAAGGGCTTGGTAAGAATTTAAAAATGATCTGTTGACCGTTTGAGATCAAGGTGGGCATCATCAGTGTATAAAATATCCTTCGAAAATAAGAATAAATACTGTAAAATTATAGAAATAACAATTATACTCTAATGAGTTGTCGATGACTAAAACAGAATAAGATAAATCATGAACAGAATCTATTATGTTAAACCATTTTTCAGGGTACCATTCTTGAGATACCTCTAACTCGGTAAATTCCTGCAGCATCATTTGCTGGGATTTAAATTGGGATTTAGTGGGAGAAAAGTCGCCTGTTTGAAAAAGATAATAAAAATCAATAACAAATAAATAAAACTCTAGAACCTACTTAGTCTGATAAGAAAAATAAATAAAATACTACTGCACTGCTTATTTTTTTCCTGCCGTCATACCCTTCCGTATAAAAATTATATCATCCCTGATATCCTATCATTAACCAATCTTTACCTATACAGCTGTTTACTATATGCCAAGAAAAAAATTAACGTTTTATTTCGTGTATAATGTGGATTATAATCTACGCTAAGGGAGTAGTACCGAAAACCATTAGAAATATTCCAAATATCTGTGGTACCCTGCGGCTACCACATATTTCGAAACAGATGCAGAACCTCCTATTATATACTGCTGTAGTATGTTTCGAAAAGTCTTATTAAATATTACTCTTATTAGTTTTATATCAGCAAATAAGTGAATATTTCCCATCACATCGATTGCTATATATCATTAATGTGCAAGTGTAATGATTATTAAGTCCCTTGCTTCGTATTGAATCCCAGTTGTCTTCAATTAGTAGCATGGTTTCTTGTGGTATCCTGTGAAAGCTTTTGCAAAGTTCGGCAGTATCATTATCGAATCATTCTCTTTATCCACAAATTCAGTTATGAAATGTTAGAGCCATGACTTACCTTTCACAAAACCATGCTTAACCCATACAACCCATGCTTAACTATTGCTATTCGTCATTCCTGAACTTTGGCTTTAACCAACTTCTGCAGTACGTTAATCAAGACCCCCCAGTCCTGAAATGCTGATGGGTGGATACTTTTCTGCTTCAGTTTTGGATAAACTTTTATTCCACGGAACTACACATTCCCCCTCTTTCCACTCTTGAGGACGTTACCAGAATTGACACGCAAACAATGCTGTTAAAGGCACTATCCGTTTCCTAACATTTTTGTAATTTATCAAGTGATGTCTCATCTAACTCACAGCGTTATTCATTCAAGATTCTGTAATATCGTATGAACAGCAATAATATCTCTACTTGAATGATGCACATTTGAAAAGTGAATCAGTTTGTAGTTCAACTATCTCGTCTAGTTAAGTTAACGTCCCTGATGTTGGGATTCATCAGCATTATTCCATCATAATTATTCTTCCTTTAACTTGGTACGTAATGAAAGAACTCTTTCCAATTACCTTTGACTGGATGAGCTAATTTCTTCTCTTACTGTGATTATGGTTTCTTTGTTATACTTCTTTTCCTTTCCCTCTTCTCTTTTCCCCTTTATATTACTCATTTATATACTTACCACGTCCCTCTTTAAATTCTCTCAACAAGGTTTCATTTTTTTCCAGTTTCTGAGTAATGGTGTTCCTCATTCATTTATATTTGCTTTATTCAAAACAATCTGTTTGCTAAAGTACCGTAAAACGTTCTAGCTGAATCTATCTAATGCAAGTCAGAGTGTCATTTGTGAAATAGGCTAATTATAAAATACATTATTTTGACAGCTGAGGCTTAATTTTCTTACAATTTCTTTATGGTATTTCAGGAAATCCTTTCATTAAAAGAATTCAGAAATCTTACTTTTTGTATAAAACTATGCTTGATGCCGGCTTAATGTAAACATTGGATCATCTAATATTTCAACTTTAATTCTGTTTCTTCACAAAAATATATGCCTGTTGGCCATTCTTAAAATTAAATGATGGAGTTAAGGCCGATATTATATAACAGCGCAATTTTTGTTTTATTTTTATTAAGAAATTCTACCTACCCTGTCTTCACAGGTGTCTCCATAAAAGGAACAAAAAGAAAGTAATTTGCTAAAACTAAGGCATTTATAAAATTTATACTTACGTCCTAGGTGGTCTGCAGCTTATTCTATATCCGGAAGAACCGAAAATATCTTGATATACTGGAACATTTCTAATAGGATCCAAGCGCTGTAGAATAGAAAAATACATATCTTAGTATTTCCTGACACGCGCGGTGGTAAGGTTTGATAATCCAGACCTCGCTCATCCTCCAGAGACCAAGCATAGTACTTATTTTTAAACCGTTCAGGTCTCCGTTTTAATCATCAGAATTAATGTTCATTAGAATGTTTTCTCCTAAATTAACATGTTTAAATATATTGCTATTTTCGTTTCCCTTCAACAGAAAGCTTCCAAATAAATTCCACAATCTTTCAAATGTATACTTTTTAAGATTATTCACTAAATTGCAAACACCTTACAAGATATTAATATCTCTCCCGCGCGCTCCTTTCATTAGTTTTCAAATTGGCTAGTTGACTATACGAAATCAGCGGGGATCAATAGAAATCTACATGGGACAACAAAAGGAGGGCTTTATTAGCTAAATACTGTTTATAAATAATATGTCACCATCCTGTATTAAGGGAAAGAAATATCACGGATGAATCTAGTGTTCAATAAAAATGATGATTAAATTGGAATAAAGGCGTCGGGAGAAACATCAATAAATCATAACATCAATACCAGTAAAAGACGTACTGATTCAGTGGGAGAAACGTTGCTGCTTGAAAAAGATAATAAAATCAATAACAAATTAATAAAACTCTAGTTTTTATTTTAAAAAAAATGATGCATAATATAAACATCAGTTAACGAAAAATCAGGATAAAAATGAGTTGAAAGACTTTTAATGCATATGTCCAATCTTTTTCAAGTTCCTTGCCAGATCAAACTATGTATTATGCTGTATGTATTATATAATAGTTAATATGGATTTATCAACTATAATATAACATATGTTATGAAATATGAATGCGCTTTTTTCAAGTCATCCCCAAATCCTGTTCCTAGTGAACATTGCAACGTTTCATTTCTTTCACTATCATTTAAAAATTTGAATGCTTACACTGATATAACAATTTTCCTACAATCATAGTGAAGAATGAAGTCAAATTCCTTTCAGTTAGATTCTGAATTAGATTCTCTGATTTTTTATAAGATTCTGTTCTGAATTTCTAAACACCATTTCTTTATCAGAATAGATAAATAAATAAATATATTGTATATATATTATCATTCTTTTGAATTGTCTTGAGTCTTTTTAGTGAGTTTCAATGCAGCATAGAGGGTTACTGGCATCCTGCAGTCTAATATAGGACGAATGGGTGAACCAACTTATAATAATAATGGGAAGGGTTTAAGAGCATTCACCCTATAGAACAATTATAGAATAACGAATACCTACTTTAAACATAAAGATATTCACAGATTTACCTGGAAGGCAAGAAATACAAAATGCATTATAGGCTATATAATAGCTGATATGAAACTATCAAATATGATCATAGACACCAGAGTATTCAGATGATCAGATATAGAGGTCAGACCCTACTTACTGGAAGGGAAAATAAAATGGAAATCAAGATGGGAGGGAAGTAAAATTCAAAAGAAAATATAAATACAGAACTATATAAAATTAAACTCTTAGACAATGAAAATATTAAAAGCCTGTATCGAATTACACATTGGTTGAGCAAAAGCGAAGAAAGCAGGACAGTGAAGGAAGTATGGTCAAACATCAAATTTATATTAGAAATGCTGCCGGAGAGAGTTTGGGAACAAAAAGAAAATGGATTAGATGCAGAGGTCTAAGACAATGGGACGAAGAGATCAAACAGATGATTGAAGAAAAAAAGACAGCATATAAACAAAGGCTAAATTTAAAGACAGATGAATCATCCATTGAATATAAGAGGAAAAGAGCAATAGCAAAGAAAGAATGAAAAAAAAAAAAAAACATATATGAAAATTTTATTGCAAAATTAGAACGGGACTGTATATTAAAATGACTAATACATATAAAATCCTCAAACAAATGAATAACGGTTTAAAAGAAAAAACAAAAATCGATATGATCGAATCTGAAACTTGGTAGGAGTATTTCCAGAAGTTATGGCATGATATCCTTGTACAAGAAAATCTTCTCCGAAATATAACATCAGTAATATAGATGAGATTACAGGCGAAGAACTACAAAACACCCTCAAACCAAACAGAACAGGAAAGTCACCTGGAGAAGATAATATAAGCAGAAAACTTATTAAATTTGCAGGTAAAGAATTCAACATTAGCTTTCTAAAATTTATGAACCAAATATACAAAGAGGGAAAATCCCCAGAAAGCCAGGGCAGAGCTCTAGTGGTACCAATTTATAAAAAAAAATGTCTAAAAACAAATTTCAATTGCTATCGTGGCATCAGCCTCCTCAATACAGGATACAAAATTTATGGAAAACTGTTAACAAACAAGTTAGCATCCTTCAAATTCAGCTTTTAAGTTAAAGTAATTATAGAAAAATAGAGAAAACGATATTGAAACACATATAGCTTTCATCGATTATATAAAAGCATTTGACGAAATTCTGAGAAATAAACTATATGAAACTGTAAAGTAATATCACATTCCAAACCAACTATACAATACTCTATTAAACATATACCATAATAATGACATAACAAGAGGAAAAAATGATATCATATCCATTTGGAAACCAGTAAATGAAGTAGTCCGTCAAGCCTGTCCTTTACCATCCATATTATTCAACCTATATATGGACAATATTATCAATAAATGGAGAGAAGGAAATACATGTAGCTTCCAAATCAATCGACATACAAGAATAGACACACTGCTCTTTGCTGGTGATCAGATCATCTTTGGAAAGAGTGTAGATGAGCTGCAGAAATCAATGTATAATTTAAATAATATTATACAACAATATGGCCTAGAAATATCAACGGAGAAAAAATAAAAACTCATGGCTTTTTACGGAAATGACCTTGTCAGAAGTAGAATAGTAATAAATAATAAAATAATTGAGAAAGTTAATAATTTCAAATATCTAGGTTGTAAATTCTCTTATATAAATGAAATAGATGTCGATTTTAAGATAACACTTTATAAAATCACTGGAGTAATTAACGGAACCTTTAAACCTAACTACGTACAGAAACACACAAGACTTAGACTCTAAAAACGAATAGCCAAAACTACACTGTTATATGGAAGTGAGATCTGGACTTTCGGAGATATACAGAGAATTAAGGAGCAGAAATGAAATTCCGTAGGAAATCAGAAAAACTCACTATATAAGATAAAAAAAAAGAAATAGCGAAATAATTAAAAATCTGAAAATCAATCCCATAACAGACTTAATGATTAAATACAGGAAAACACTGACTAGACTATATTGCAAGAATGCAGAGAAAAAGATTACATATAATCCAGAGGAACAAGAAATAGAAGACGACCACGAAGAAGATGGAATAGAAGTCCGGAACAGGCCACGTGGCCTAGAACCGAGATAGGAAGACTACGATATATTATCATTCACCGATTTTTTACGATATCAAGAACTGATACGTCCATCATGCAGTTCTTCAGAAAACGATAGAATATTGACATCGAAATTTTTAATTTTGAATAATTTTAACTGCATTTTATGTAAATAATTAAACGGGACTGTATGATGATGTGTATTGTCTGATTGTGAACAATTTTAAAGTGCAACAATAAATAAAAAATCTTAACTTTCTCTAATGCAAATCAGAAATTGAAACTCACGTGTACATTAAACGGTCTTCTTCCTCCTCCATTATCAGCATAATAATAACAATCAGTAGCACCAGGGCAAGGAACGCAGATGCAATGTGATGACCGTCCTGTGCAAACTTTCTTCATTTCAAATCTGAAACATGAATCAATTACACAAGGAATTAATGACGTTAGGAATTAATTGAAATAATGTTACTTTCAGGTGATAGTAGCTTTTAAGCTGCATTCAGAGATGCCACTAATATTCCAAAATATCATAAAAATACAAGAAGCGATATTCGATTAAGAATAGAGACACGTTTGTGTAGATGTTCTTATAGCTTCAGCTAGTGCACAAAAAATCTTCAAAAATGATTCATCCATTGACAATTAAGGGAAAACATCTTTCAGTGACGGTAAAATATGTCGGAGAGCAAATCTGTAAAGCAACAGATCGATCCGTAATTCATCGAACAGCAAAGCGTCGATGAAAGACTTATTCATGACAAAATTCTTCTTCTTCACTCATTACATGTAATATATGTTGGGATGAAGACTTCATCTTCTTTAATAGAATCTTTTAGTCTTTTTCTAGGTCTTCCTGTGTTTCTCTTGTTCTTTGGTTTCCAACTAGGGACTTGTTTTATTATTCTATCTTCACTTCCTCTCTACATGTTCGATCCATTTTATTCTTCGGGTAGATATCCAATTGGTTATTGCTTGTATTTCACATTGTTTTCTTATATATGTATTTAAATTTTTCTAGTCTAGTTTTATTTACTCTTTCTCTTAATATGTTCATTTCACCTGTGTTTCACATTTGTCTTGTTTTTTAGTGTCTGTCTTGTTTCTGCATTATATGTCATAATAGGGCTGATTACTGCTTTATGAATTCTGGGTTGTGTCTCTACTCTAAGTCTAAGATGTTTATTTTTCCATATTGTTTCCTTCAAGCATTGTGATATTTTTTGCAGTTTTTGCAACCTGTTCCCTGACTTCTAGATGTGGGTTTCCTTCTCAGTTGATTTCTATATCTAAAGAGTTGTAATTTGTTATTTGCTCGATAATAGTTCCTTCCAATTCTAATTTGCATCTTTGCGGTTCTTGTCATATTGCCACACATACTGTTTTAGTTTTTGATATTACATAATTTTGCGGTTTTATTAAATTTGTGTAATAATTTTACTTAAATATAAAGAGCCAATAGGCTTCATTTCGGCGGTAAAAACATTATTTAATTAAGGGGATATTAAATCCCTCGTTGTTTTAAAACCGAATAAGAAACTCAAAGATTGGAATCAGAGAGTTTCATGCCGAATATAGTAAACTATAAAAATATCAGCGAATACTAGCGTGAGCTAATGCAAGTAGTCCTAGTACGTAGTACAATACCGGGCAACTCGTAGCAAAGGCGGTAAATTTCTGATCGCTATTCTTGGTATTTTCCATAATGTAAAAACACATTTCCTAGGAAATGTATGCTGTTATTACATTATGGAGGGAGGTCACTACCCAGACCGGTTTCAGCCTTATGAATAAGTAAAGCCGTCTCTAAAAATTCGGACGATCCCTAGGCCACTCAATTGTGGGCGAAAGACCGTCCATCTCAGCGTTGGCTCCACTCAGTGATGGCCTTCCACCTACCACCACCACTACCGAGCAGAACCGCTCATATTCCGAAGAAAAGCATTCACCGACAAAGCCCCTCACCGGGCCGTGCCGGAAAACACTTTCTCCGGAAACTCAAATTGCTCCCTTAAGGCAAAAACCTTAAGAGAGCGAACTCAAATTAGCATCTCACCGGTTTCAGCCTTTTTGAGGCTTCATCAGTGATTAGCTAGACCAAATTAATACCAAAGGGTAAAGCAAAAAGAACTTATATAATCTGATATACGAGTTGTCAAACAGGTGCATTCATTAAGTTACTTAAATATAAAGAGCCAATAGGCTTCATTTCGGCGATATAAACAATGATATAATAACAATGATTCGATCTTTGAGTTTCTTATTCGGTTATAAAACAATGTGGGATCTAATATCCCCTTAATTTAATTAATATTTTTATCGCCGAAATGAAGCCTATTGGCTCTTTATATTTAAGAAACGTAATGGGTGCACCTGTTTGACAACTCGTATAGCAGAGTATATAAGTTCTTTTCGCTATACCCTTTGTGGGTATAGCGAAATTAATACAATGTGGGTATTAATTTGGTCTAGCAACTCACTGATGAAACCTCAAAAAAGGCTGAAACCGGTCTGGGTAGTGACCTCCCACCATAATGTAATAACAGCATACATTTCCTAGGAAATGTGTTTTTACATTATGGAAAATACCAAGAATAGCGATCAGAACTTTACCACCTTTGCTGCGAGTTGCCCGAGTTTGGACTACGTACTAGGACTACTTGCATTCGCTCAGGCTAGTATTCGCCGATACTTTTATAGTTTTTTATACTATATTCGGCATGAAACTCCCTGATTCCAATCTTTGAGTTTCTTATTCGGTTTTAAAACAATGTGGGATTTAATATCCCCTTAATTTAAATAGTGTGTAGTAATATTTGTTTTATTCAATTGTTTTCTCTATTAATTGTCTGTAGGAATATTTCAAGTGTGCATGATCTATCTTTTCTGAAACCTAGTTCTTCATATTCCCCGCTTGGAGTCGCACCGATTTGATCGTCGGCTTGTCGAAAGCTCCTGAAAAGATTAGTAGTATTATGTGTTAAAATTGGCAATCTTACTAGAATTTTAAGTAGTATTGTTTGCTTTTTTATTCTTGGTGTGTCTGTGCAATTTTTGTGTGTTTTCTGTTATTTTAAGTATTATTTTTAATATAAGATAGCGTACATATGGCACCGATAAAGAAACAAATGGCAGCCAGGTTGCCATGTTTGTTTTAGAGTTTTGATGTAAACGAATTTATGCAATGTGCTGTCTGTGAGATGTATGCTTTGCGAAGAGCGGTGGGAGTCTGGTTAGAGGGTGATATGTGCAGAAAGTGTAAGGAGAATGAGGATCTCAAGCGTGTTTCGGGTGGCGAGAGTGATATCGTTAACGATAGTCAGAATGTAGAAAATGGCGGTGTGATAGAGAATTGCGTGGTAGTGCCAGATAGGTGTGAGAGCTTCGTTGAAAGTGTAAATGAAGGTAGAAATACAGAACGAATGGATGATTTGATTGATAATGAAAATGGTGAGATAAATGGATAAATGCGACTAGCGAAATTGCGCGTTTGAACGGTGCGATACACAGAGCTAAAAGACAACTGGAGTGTATGGAAAAATGTGTGCTGAACGTACCGACTAATAACCAGCGTAAGTCTGTGACGACAAATAATAGAATGTTCGTAAACGTCAATAAAATGAAGGAGCGAGTGCTGTATGGGGATTCGCTATTAAGAGGTGTGATAGTTGAGAGTTTGGCGAAGTCGTACCAGTCGGGTGCGAACATAAAGGACGTCAGCGAATCTATTCGAGTGCAAAAACAGAGGGTGAAAGAGATGATAATCGTGGCAGGAACGAATGATTTGAAAGAGGACAAAATGGAAATGATAGAGGATGTGAGGGAATTACTTGAGGTAGCAAAAGAGAAGAGTGAGAGATAGGATGGTGAGTATTTTACTGCGGTATGACAGTGAAGTGTTTAGAATGAGGGCCATAATTGCCAATGACTTTATGCGTGGGTTATGCATGGAGAGTGGTGTGGAATTTGTGAATGTGTGGAATGAGTTCGATGGGCGAAAGGACTTATATAAGATGGATGGGTTACATTTGAAAGGAGTTGGTGTACGGAGGCTTGAAAAAGTGTTGATGAATGATGTTTAAGTGGATGTACAGACTCAGGGAAACTAGATTTATTAAGGGGGGGGGAGTAGATATGCAGACTTTAGGGAGGCAGTTGAGTGTATGAATGAGTATATTATGCCCGAGCGAGTACGAAGGACAACAAATCAGAATGGGATAGTTAGTATAAGGCGTCAAAGTAGGGATGGGACAAAGGGGCTTCTGCAATTCATGTACACTAATGTATTAGGAACAAGAAGGAAGAGTTTTTGGCCTTGGTTGGCACTTCCAGGGCACAGGTTGTTGGTATTAGTGAAACATGGCTGACAGAAGATGATAAAGCTAGTGGGATTGAATGCGACGGGTATAGCGTGTTCAGGAGTGAAATGGTGAATAAAAAGGGGGAGGAGTGTTATTGATGATAGCTGATGAGCTGCAGCCAAGGAGAATAGAAGTTGAACTGCAAGATAGAGAAAAGAGCACATTTGAGGCTGTCTGGTGTGAGATAGAATCTAGCAGGACAAAATATACAATTGGGTGCTGTTATAGACCAGGTGATGGAATCGATGGTTTGGATAGTATGCATAGGCAAATAGAAGAAATGAGTGAGAGGGTAATTATTATGAGTGATTTCAATTATGGTAACATTGACTGGAAAGAGGAGAGGGCACATGGGAGGAAGGAATTGGATTTTATGCAGTTATTAAGGGACAACTATCTGCGGCAGCATGTAGTGGAAAATACCAGGGGGTATTTTCCGTAATAATGTTCAGTTGCCAGTAATAATAATAATAATAATAATAATAATAATAATAATAATAATAATAATAATAATAGTAATAATAATAATAATAATAATATAGTAGATTAAATTCCTTTCTTATTTTATTATTTAAGATTTTCGTTAATTATTTAAGATTTTCGTTAATTTCTATTTCCTAATGGAAATAGAAATTTTCATTAGGAAAAAGGAAACCAGAACGTCCTCTTAAACGATTCAACGATAACTTCTAAGGCCAGAACAGGCCACGGTAGGCCTAAATTTTTAATTGCATTTTCAATGTTTCTTATTTCAGTTTACGTTTCTATTGTATTTATTTCTTCTTCTTGAGTTATTTGTGTACCTAGTTCTACTTTTGTTTCATCCGTTTGGTTATGAAGGTTTTTAAAATAATTTTCTAATTTCTCTATTTCTACTTTTAATATTTGGGATATATTCTGCTTCTTCTTATTTTGAGTATTAATAAATCTTCACATTTGTTTCTCTATAACACAAAAATTCTGCACGTTTTAATTATGCACGTCATAATTATGCAAAATTATGACAAAGAATTGCGGAAAGAGGTAAACACACTGTTATGTCCCATTCTATCTTACGAATGTTGTTTGTCTTACAAATTGCCTTCGTCTATATTCTTCTAACTCCTACTTTCAAGACATCACCAAAATTTCTACTAATATCTGAGTTATTGTTCCCCGTAGTATCCCTAGTATTTGTATTTTAACTGCGCCCTTTGGGATATTTAGTTTAAGATATTTTATACATAAACAAAGAAAAGGAACTCAAATATCTGAAAGTGTAACTATTGCAGTCGTGACACTATTTCTTGTTACTCAACATTAATTCCTTAAACTTCCCGTTTCTTAACATTAATTCCCTGCGTGATTAGGCTCGAATGTTTCTAAGCGGAGCATTGGATTAACAATATCAGACAACTTTTTTATCATTAAACAAAAGGTTTATTATTTCTCTAAACATGGTACATATCAAAATACTCAATTAAATTACTTACATACTAAACTTAGCTTAATACAAGTAGTTGGGCTATGATTCGACAAAAGTTACTACGATCATACTGCCACAAATTTTCATACAAAACATGAATTCACTTAACATGGACAAATTAGATTACCACACACTATTAGATTATTCAACTTCAAGTACACTAACAAGATGATTAACTACTCTAGCACGTACTTATGACAATTCCGATTCTCTACACATCACACTAGGCATTCAAATTCCTCAGGCTACTTAATTACTCAATTCACACTAATCAAACTCAATATTAACAAAACCATTTACTTCATTAACACAACTATGTCATTAACTTTCCTTTTACAATATAGTAGGCACTCAAGATTCTTAGGACAATTAATTATTCACAAATTATCAACACTAGCTAGCTTACTTTTAACACTCTTTATCAAATTCTAAAGTCCTATTATAATTTCTCCCTAATCGCTTTAACAGTTCCGTGTTATGACAATGGTACCTATCACAAACAACTTCTAGTTAACATAAGACAAAATTCACAATACCTTTCTTTAGCTTCACTTACGGGCCTTTACCTTCTACTGAACGAACTTGCTTGCATAACTTCTTGCAATTCAGGGCTATATAAACATCTGCGCCGTCGGCTGTACTATCCGAAACGAGGACATCGATATTTTCACAGCTTCCTATGACTCTATGGCATATTCGCCTTCTACATAGGAATACGGGAATAGCTTTCCCGCTCACCTTCGATTCCTTGTTGTGGCATGAGGATATAAGCCATATCTCTCCACTCAGGAACACCGTGAAATCCACTAGAAAATCAAACTAAAGCCACCGCGACTATCCAAACGTTTCTTCTCCTCTCGCAAAAGGCAATAAGGCCTCAAGCCTCCTTGACCATCTAAACGTCTTCTCCAAAAACCAAAAGAGCCTACATTTTCTAGCCTCGAGGGGGGGGAGGTTACCAACCCTTTTATAGCTGCCACCCTAACGGCGCCCTTTCTTACTTCTTTCTCCCGCCTCCTACTTGTTTTTCGTCTGTCTACCAATTGGGTGGCATTTTGCCGCCATACGTCATTTTGATCGGCAACTCGTAACGAAGTTTCTATCCGGGTATAGACCCTAAGCGATATTCCGTTATTTCTCTTGTTAGCCTCTATCTTAACCCCTTTCAAATACCTTTCTCAGAATTCTACTTAATGCTTAATCTGTAGCCTCTCACATAGCGTATTCCATGACTCATTCTTTTCTACTTATGTACTTAACTCTTTCATTCTTAATCGCATTACAACATTAATTCTTAGATAGCCACTTATTTAATACAAATTCCTTGTTTAGTCATAATACATGTTAATGCATTCTTTTCTTTTGCTATTTTAACTAAACAATAGACCTTTATATTTTACCCAATTTATACTGGATGCAAGAAAATTTTATTCAATAAATTATTCCTTTTATGCAGGAGTTTTTATTTATGTTATTTATTTGTCATGTTACACCATGATAACTGAGAATATTATATTCTCAGGATATCAGGTGTAACAACACGTAAGTGTCAAATGGAGAACATGCTACAAAAATAACGAAATAAAGAACTTCAAATTGAAGGAATTCCAAAAGAAAATAAATACAGAAGACTTGAGCAACATAGTGCAACTGATCAGCAGTAAACTTGGCATTCAAGCCGCAACGACAGACATCGCCTGTATTAAGCCAAGCCCACAAAAAAAAAAAAAAGGGACCGCCACCTATCATCGCTCTTTATACCAGCAGAAGTCTGAGAAACTCCATTCTTGCTGCAAGCAAGAATGAAGGCCGACATCATCGATCCTAACTGACAAACAACTCCCAACACCATGCTATATAACTGAACACTGTACTCCAATAATTTAAAAATCTTTTATGCCAAGCAAGCAAGGAAGACAAAAAATGTTATCTGACTATTTGAAGAAATAGTGAGACAACAATTTCACCAATACCAACTTCACTATCATAAACACAAACATAAGAAGTATAAAAACACACTGGCTTACATTGATAACACAGCTCAATTATACCATGATAATCATAGATGCATTAATACTGACCGAAGTTGCAATAAACGACACAGAACTTTACGCATACAACATTAATAATTACCAAACCTACAACTTATGTAAACCAAACAAAAGAGGAGGTGGCATTGTGGCATTTATCAAAGAAAAATACAATGTGACTGAAAAACACACGCATTTCGAACACGCGGAAACACTAATTTTGGAAATCACAAATAGTGACAAACATAGTATCAAACACACAATAAACATAATATACAGACCTCCAGATAAGAATCCACTCAGCTTTCTGCATGAGATAGAAGCATGGGTAAGCAGCCTCAAACCCCGTACAACACATAAGCTCATCCTAATAGGAGACATTAATATAAATATTCTTTACCACGCTTCTTCAACCACTAACACATACCTTGATATACTAAGTCAGTACAACATAAACCGCACCATTAACTCCCTAACAAGAGAAGAAATATTCAATATTTCACTAAAATAATCATGCATTGATCATATAAACACACGGGCTCCCATCCATACATATACATCATCAGTAATTAACGTCAAAATTGCCGATCACTACTTTGTCTCAACTTCGTTTTATTATGTTATCTGCCCCCCTCTCTCACAATCACAAAAGTCAACAAAACTCGATCATATTAAAGAGCGTTGTCGACAACCTTGTAAAATATACAGACTGGAATTACCTACTTAAAATAAATGATACTGTAACATTATATGAGAATTTCCAACTAAAGTTCACAGAAATATACAAAAAAAGCAACAAAGCCTACACAAACGAAGCAACAAACAGACAACAATCCATGGATAAATGGCGGCATACTAAATAGTATTACTGGAAAAGAAAATCTATGGATAAAACTAAAAAGCTCACATAGTACCACATATTTACCAACATTATACAAAAACACAAGAAATCAACTAACAGCAAAAATTCATAGGGCAAAAAGACACTCGACTTCCAATATTTCATGGAATATAACGACAACATGAAGCAAATTGGCTGCACTCAACGAATTAGTAACTCCAAAAAAGAAAACTTCAGCATAATATTTTTTTGCAAAACGTTTCGGTCGGGATAAAAACCATGAGAAACTAACAGACTCATTCAATCAAACAAAAAACCTCTGAGACTAAGTCAATAACAAACAATATATTCTCCATCTGTAACAAAACAGGAACTAAATGAAGCACTCTTACAACTAAAACCAAAGACCACTCCAGGAATAGAAAAAAATAAGGCTCAACCACCTTTTAACACACATTGAACAAATAAATCCAATACTTTTGAGACTCGTGAACATAATATTCAACACTGGCATTATTCCAAAACAACTAAAAACTGCAATAATTATGCCAATTTACAAAAATGTTCAGAACTACAGACCAATAGCAACTCTACCATTTCATTTCAAATGAAATGAAATGGTAGAGTTGCTATTGGTCTGTTCATTTCAAAAATTAAAAACAAAATAGCACAGACCAGACTACAGAACTATCTGCAGAAGTACAGCACAATCTAACAAAACCAATACGGCTTTCGAAAAACAAAAAAAACATCATCACGTTATTAGAAGACATCGCCGACGCAATAAACAAAGCTCTGGACAAAAACAAGTACGCCGTCCTTATATTGCTTGACTTAACCAAAGCATTTGATACACTGGAACACTGGAACCAAACTATGCTCAATAGGTATAAGAGGAACACTGCATAAATGGTTCAAGGACTTCCTCTCAAACACAACACAAGTAACAAAAATAGGTACATGCCACAGTCGGAGTATACAAATAAAACACGGTGTACCTCAAGGCGCCATATTATCACCCACTCTGTTCAACGTATACATTTATAATGTTTATAACCTGGCCATAAAAAGTCAAATATTTCAGCACGCAGATGACACCGCAGTACTAGTAATCCACAAGACATTAACACGTCTCTCTCCAAAGCACAACAAGACCTACTTCTACCAAAACGCAGTTGTAATCCACGTACCAAAACGCAGATGTTAATAATACACAATCCGAGAATCAAGCGCCCCGCAACACTGTCAATACACTGTCACACATACCGCTGCATTAATAACAAAGGAACCTGCCAATGTCCCGAAATCAAACTTGTAACATATACAAAATACCTTGGTCTTTACAAAGATTGCCACCTTAAATGGACAAAACATATAGAATAGCTACATACCAAACTCCTCATCATCGCAGCGAAACTCTTCCAAGTAAAAGACATTATTCCATCTAACATAAAAAACTCCTATATCGCGGATCTGCGAATCCCTCCCTTTTGCAAACCTTAGTAGGTTCTCAGTGGGCATTCGTGGCGAATGTCACGAAAGATTTGCCTCTTATATCCACAATCACATTGTGGGGAATGAATTTTCTGACACATAAAATAAAGTCTGCCCATCGACCGTGATTAGTCCTTAGCAGGTTTAGGGTTAACCACGTTTTGCGTGGAAGGTCATATCCAGGTGGATGTTTTTCTATGCATGGAAGGTTCTGCAAGTCTGGACCTTCAAAGGACTCCTATTGGCGTCTCCTCTCTTGATTGAAGTCAAAATTATCCTCCAGCAGCCTAATAGCAGTACTAACAGGATGTCTCGTTTTCAATCTAATTATTAGATTTTAAACATCTCTGTGCACTGAAAGATAGGGGTTTTCGTGGATATTTCTATCACCAGCATAAGGCGTTGGCTCTTCTCAACGGTGTGGGAGGAATATGGCTTAAAATAGGAGCCATTCTGTGGGATTGCTCCTAATTGTCCCTGAAATAAGGTGCATAGTGTTATTGATCTCTTTCTCCACCACGTGGATGTGCACTGTTAATCCACACCGAAGCTCCGTATTCGGCGGTGGAAAACACAAGGCCGATAGCTGGGCATCTAAGCGTCGTCGAAGAGGCTCCCCACGATGTTCCAGTCAGTTTCTGAATTATATTGCTGCGGGTCTTGATTTTAGCCGATATGTTCATGAGGTGTTTTTTAAATGTCAGAGACCTGTCGAGGGTTATTGCTAAATACCGTGGGGTACTGATATGACGAAGTCCATTAAGGTAAACATTAATTTCTCTGTTGGCAAGTTTATTATTAAGGTGGAAGTAGCAGGTCTCAGAATTGTTGGTATTCGGTTGAAGACGCCATTTCCTGAAATATCTACCAAGAGAGTCCAGATTCAGTCAGTGATGTCTCTGTGGTCTCTATTAAGCCAATGATTGTTGCCAGAGCCCAATCATCTCCATATTCAAATTGTCTGGATTTTGTGTCTGGCATATCGCGATTTATAAGCTGAATAATATTGGAGAGAGGACAGCACCCTGGGGAAGTCCATTATTCAATAATTTGTTTCCACTTATTTCAGTTCCCATTCTAACCTGTAATGACCTATTACTGAGCATATTGTTGATAAATGCAGTTGTTGTTTTGCAGCGTGCAACTTTAAGTAATTTATAAATAACACCGTATCATAGGCGGCAGTAAGGTCAATAAAATCAAATGACGTCTTAAGGCGCTGCTGGACGTCTGCTTCTATATATGTAGTTATAAATAGGACCTGATTTGTAGTGCTTCTGTCTGGTCTGAATCCTGCCTGTTCAATAGGTACATGTTCCAGTATTTTCGAGCCTATTCTGTTCAATATAAGTCTCTATAATAATTTGAGGCACGTCCTTAACACATCGATTGGTAGATAACTCTCTGCTTGTTCATTTGGCTTACATGGCATGAAAATAGCTATTATTTTTGATTTTTTAAACTAATAGCTATTTTCATGCCATGTGTAGATGTCCAGTCTGTAAAATATCAGAGTAATACTTTGATAGCCAAACACGAGCGTATTTACCAGAGTGGCATGAAAACTCAGGGTGCATTGCGCCGAAATCTGGAGCCTTACCAAGCTTCATTTCTTCGAATGCATCCGACATTTCGGTAACACAAAAGAGGAGAGAATAACAAGATTCTTGGTTACACGTCTCTTTCAAATTATTGAGATCTCTTTTAACTTGAGTATCATGGGTATTATTCCGGGGTGCTCAGGATAATGATAATATTCGATTTGCAACTTGATTAGGAGACACTTTAGGAGAAACATCGCCCAGTTTTCCTAGCAGACTCCATGCTTTGTGGCTATAGTGCTTGAAATCCATGGACTCGACAGTCTCTGTCCACTCGAGAGGACAGAGACTGTCGAGCATCACTGAGGCTATGCAATAATTCATCGGAACTTTCTTGGTCTCCGCTATCCAGAAATTCTTGATAGACGGGATCTCACTCCTTTCATCCCATTCCGGAATACTCTTTCCTAAAACCTCTTGGGATATACGTTTTGGCAATTGTAATAACAGCGTTTACAAATCTGATGTAATTCCTAGTTGTGGGTGGTACCCAACCGAGATTTTTGTCCAGATCTTCAGTAAAGGCATTCCAGTTCGCTTTGCCGAAGTTCCAGCGGTGGCGAGAAAAAGAGAAGATCAGCGGTACTTACAACTCAACTTTGATGAACACAGGTCGAAGTTGACTATGGGAGGAGTCCTCCAAGACTTTTTGACATCAATGGCTCACCGTTAATACCCTTGGAAACGAAACACAAATCTCGATTGTATTATTGATTCCAGGTAGCAGACTTAAAGGTACCCCTATCTTTTGCGGCAACGATCAAATGGTAGTTATGAACTTCAGCCCAGTCGACGAGAGATTCAACGTTCAAGTCATTAGTCCTATATTTCCAAGTTTCACGGTGGCTTCTGAAGTCTCTAAAACATGTGTTGGCCACACCACACTCGGTGGTTTGTATACATTGATCACTGTGACTTCTCTTTTTTTTTTTTGTCACGGTATGGATATTTCCTTGGGTTGCCGTTGATACGAGGCACACATTATCAATCTTGCTCTGAACATATGTGGCAGCGCCATATACTTGGTGGAGTGTTGTGCATACTAGATCATACCATGGAATTTTTCCCCTTCTATGAAATTCCTATTCCTTATCAATCCGTGTCTATTGGATAACAACTACGTCTATTTCATTTTTTTTTTTTTAGTATTTGAGAGAGGCATTGACATTTGGAGCAGCTGATACTTTGAATATTTGTTTGGCAGGTACGGAGTGAAAGTTACGAGTTGTCGCTTCTGCTGGTTCTGAAAAGAACCTGAACTTCTCGTCTGGTTTGACATTTCAGTAAATGCGATGTAAACAAATACTCACAAAATTCTGTAGGATTGTCTGACTGCCAGATATTGTAGACTATTTCGCCATGAAACTCACGTTGCGCGGGGTGCAGGACGAAGAGGCTAATCTAATGTTACACCCCAGCATATATATAAACCCTGGAAAACCAAAGCCAATTATTTTCAAAAACCCCCAAACCCGAACCATAGAAACTAATTATCTCACTATGCCACATCCATCCACTATACACAAAGCGCCGATCCTAAAACCACAACCATCACACAAGTGAAACCAACACGCTATCTCGGACTTCACTTCGATGCCGATCAAAGTTTGAATAGCCATATAATCTACCTACACAACAAACTCAGTATAAGAGTAAGCAAACTATATCCATTGAAAGATATTGCCCCGATACACACAAAAATACTAATATATAAACCATTATGGGAAACCATTTTAAGATATGCAATCACATAGTATGCATTATGTGCAGACTACAAACTTAACAGGTTACAATGGTTGCAAAATAAAATGGTAAAACTGATATTCTGGCAACCATCTGCACTTATGCAGACAGCATGGACAGAACACAAAATATTTAAGGTGAAACACTTATGCCACTACACACTCATGATAAAACACTACTTCAGTCCAACCTACAGAGTAACTAGAGCAACATATTGGATAACAAGACCACAGACAACAAACTACATAACATATAAGTAAAATAAATCAAAGCCACCCGAAACTTCTGCGTACTTGACATGATAAACAAACTGCCCTTCGACGACAGAAATCTACAGACCTACGAGGAGCTGAAACAGCAGCTATGCAAATATTATGGAGAAAATCAAAGTTAGAGGAATTACTCTCACTCCCTCTCTCTCTCTCTCTCTCTCTCTCTCTCTCTCTCTCTCTCTCACACACACACACACACACACACACACACACACACACACACACACACACACACACACACACACACACACACACACACACACACACACACACACACACACACACACACACACACACACACACACACACACACACACACACACACACACACACACACACACACACACAACACACATACAAAAAAATTAATTAAATAAACTATAACAAATGCCTCTCAAAACACACCGTTACAAAGACACAAACACACCCAAATCGAACCCCATTTGCAAAAAGTTAAACCGTGCACAAACAAGCACCTGCCTATAAACAGTAAAATCAACGCATCGATGCCAGCGGGTATAGAAACATATCCACGAAACCCCCATCTATTATTTTCCTCAGATAAGCTCTGTATAGGTTCGAGGAAGAAATCATAAATGTCACCCAAAGAAACAAGCAAATATTATAATCTCATCTACAAATGAGATTATAACATTTAATCAGATAACCTTACATATAAGCTTCGCGGGTTCTCATTCAAGATGTATCATATGTAACCAAATGCATGTAATGTACACATCACATGTAAACCAATGTATGTAATGTAAGTGTCATTATTATTATTATTATTATTGTTGTTGTTGTTGTTACGAGACACCTTCAGTTAATCACGCTACCGACCAGGACTGTATATACGCCCAAGTTTCCATGGATGCGAAGTGCATATTAAAATTGTAATACAATTGATATTACATTGAAATATATGATGAATACGAAGTTTTTGAGGAAGCGTATTTCATCCATAATGTCCGGTAATATGGTATTTGAGTGGAACCCCTCTTTCCTCTACCAGCAAATCTGAGAGAAAGCAGAAATTTACTGTTTCTGTCACCTGAAGAGATTGAGGTTACTGATTAGCCACCTGAATCTTTCCAGGCAGAACGCACAGTAGAACACAAACATGATGCACAAAAGAAACAAGCCCAAACATATTGTAATTCAGGTCTAATATAAGTAAGTTAACATTTTCTTATATTCCTAGTACAAAATAAGTACTAGAGATATAAGTAGAAATTTTAAAGATGGCAAAATATACTTAAATCAACATTTGACTGGGAAGATGAAGCATCTACTGTAAGCAGAAAAAAATATATAAACAGGAGAAAGACTATAAATATTTCTGGATGAAGGACGGTAAACTCTTCAGGTGAAAAGATGACACGTCATATATGGATGATAAAGTGCGACGATGACTTCCAAAAACTTTTAAAATAACGAAAGGATCGATGATGACTTTACGTGGGATAAAGAACATTGATATTAATATAACTCCTTTTGAAAATTGTATAATTTGCAATAACACAGCAGAATTAGGAAGATTTTTAGATTTCAATAATGAGTCTACTCTAAAAATATTGCATTTAAACATTAAAAGTATAAGAGATAAAATGGAACATCTAGAACTAATATGAAATGACCTAGATTATAATATCGATATTTTAATACTAACAGAAATATGGATAAAGGAGCATGAAGATAGCCTAAACTATTTAGAAGAGTTTAGAAAATGCTATCTCTGTAGAGATTATAACAAGATCTATGGGATTAATGCTCTTTGCTCGAAGGGATTTAACCATTAAACACATTAAACCAACGAGGGATTTCAATGGCTATGCTTCGTGTTTGGATCATATATTTGTGAGAAAACAAATGCCAACTAAAGTCAAGACAACAGTGTTAAAACAGCCAATCACTGATCACTTTCCGATAGCCGTAAGAATCGATCGACAGACAGAAAAGATATCTTCGTCCAGAATCGTAGAATAAAATACAGTGTCCTAAAACATAAATTAAGTACTATATCCTGGGAACAAATCCAATCTGAAACCATATTGACGATGCTTACTGCAAATTCATTAGCATTAATATGTTAATGAATTTGCAGTTTTATGTTAATGAATTCGCAGTTTAATATATTAATGAATTTGTATGTTGTATTTCAGTATCCAATGATACTGAATACAACGCGCCACTGTCATACTCCAAGGAAACAGACACAAACTAGCGAAGCCACGGATAATCAAGACATAAAACATGCATAAAACTCAGAGATAAGATATATAAAACACACAGAAAATACCTTTACAATGAATACTATGAGAATAGCTTCAGATATTATAGGAACCTAGTAAGTCAAAAATTGAAAGAAGGAACAAACGAGTATTACCGTAATCAATTTTTGAAATGTGAAGGTAGTACCAAAAAACAAAGAAATAGAGATTCTTACCTCTGACAATTATAAGAACATTATATTTCGTCTGGATACAAACTGTTATAGAGTACGGTACACTAAGCTGGGAAACAATATATTACACCACAATGACACCATTAATCTCTTTACAAAATCAATTAATACGTATTTTAACCAACATTAAATATAGAGGCACTACAGTGAACACCAAATATACCGTATAACTATCTCTAAGGATAGTTATACAGTTAAAAAAGAAACTCGTATAAGTTTCTTTTTTACAGGATGCTAGTTTTCCTAAAGATTGATAACCAGTACATAAGTATCAGAAAAGATACTCGCTTCTGCAGAAAATCGGGCTTCAAATATTTTATTACCAAACCGCAGAAAGAAATAATACACAAACACAATATCTATTTGGCTATAAAATGTTCAAGAGTTTCCCCTCTTAAAACGAAAGGAAAACAAATTAAACATATTCGAAATCTGATTGGAGAGTACCTAAATTTTTATAAGAATATTGAAAAGTCGTTTAGAATAATTGTATCAAAAATAATTAACCAATTTATACTGATAGGGAAATCAACCAATACAAAAGATTCACGTAATTACTGAAGTGCATTGCTTTTATTCCACGTGTACATATGTGTAATATAAGCATTATGCTCTGTATATATTGTCAGTAGATTTGTGCACATTATCATTTTTTGGATTACTGAATTGCGATGTATTTATTCCACACACACACACACACACACACACACACAGATTATTCTCTAAATATATTATCAATATTTTGTGTAATACTTATGCTGTGCAATTGTTACACTTCTTGTAACCCGGATGAGCTCATGCTCTCGGGTTATACGTGTGATTACATTGTTTTAAAATTTTATCATTTAGAAAGAAAATTGTAATGCATGAGATGTAATGTAATGTAATAATATGCAAATTCGTAATGTAATGTAATAATGTAATGATCAGTAATGATAAATCAATAAATGAAATTAAATGAAAAAAAAAACCTTGTGATGTCTATCGAAACACTGGAGAGTTGCTGCTGTCATTCATATCGAATTCGTTCTAAACGCTCGACAACCTGACCCGGTATTCGGTACGAATCATTCATAAACTAGCCGCAGAGTGTATTTTTTTGTCCATCTTAATTTGTTGATCAACTACCCGATCTAAAATGCTTTCTCTTTCTCATCTAATCGAAGTATTCTCACTCTTTCCATGTCGGTCTGGCTGGGTGTGTGGTAATATCTTCACATATATAACAACTCTGGTAATATCTCCATTCCCGATAGAGATTGGTTGTTTGATTCAAACAAACAGAGTGCAGATTTGAAATATTTATCTGAAGAAAAAAAATACCCAAATTCTTTAAACTTGAAAACTTCTTCAGCACGAACCAGTTTTGATGTGGTGGTAGATTACTGAACTTTAATTTTTAGCATGGATGTTTGCAGTTTAGTAACTACTTATAAAGTAGAAAAATGCACTTACTCTAATTTCTGACAGACGGTTATCGAAGGCGCCGGAATTTCTGTGGGCTTGACAATTTCTACATCCACCACTGTGGGATATTCCCAATAGATCTTCATGAAGGTGATTGCTTGATACAGGAACCCAGCAATGCATATTAAAAATACGATAACTTTGAAGTAGCCTCTTGAACCGAGTTTCATATCAGGAAATAATTTATTGAATCTTCACTAGGTTAATATTAGATCTTTATGGAACTTCGCCTGTCTTGTATGTGTTGTTTATGATACTGAAATGATCGAAACCCTACTTAAGAGTGCCGCGTGCAAGCTGCCCGCATAACGAATATATCGGTACAATGAATGGGTGGAACACTGTCTTCTGTTTGTTTTAGTTCCCTCGGTAATTATTATAATCAGGAAGCTTTCGAAATAAAATTAAAAACGCGTCGATATTTGAATGGTCCACAATGTAAGATGTTCCGTCGTTCGTGTTTGCGTGCATGTGCGCCATGCCCCAAATTCCCCTTCTACGCATATCATTTTTTATTTATATATCTGAATAATTTACTCTAGATATGAAAAAGTATTGGCGTTTGGACATTAAAACATTAATACTGAGCTGTGTGTGCTAACGCTTTGTTAGTTTAGAGTTTGTGCCTTCATGTTTTAGCTTCGTTTTCTCTTTTTTATGCATCTGAAGAAGTGTGTTTAAAGGCGAAACTAGATGTGCTAATAAACTATATTTTATTTTTTTCATCTCTCGGTATCCAGGCATTTCATTAAATATATATACAAACGGAGAAATGCATCGAACTCCGTTTAGAGGAACACCAGAGAAACATTACCTTTAACAGAACTAGAGCGAATGCCTTTTCCAGTCACGGATATTTTCAGGGAACTCTGCGGCTTTTAGTTGTAGCTGTGAAATGTCTCTCCTGGATTTTGCAGCTACAACTAAAATCCATTAAAAAAACTAAAAATAGTTCAATTAATATGGAAACTATCAATGACATAAACGAAAGTTTTATTAATAAATGGGCATTTGCCATATAACTTTTGGAAATGACTGTATTTCTATTATGTACTGAAGCTGAGTACAAAAAATTATATTTTATCAGTGGGAAACAGTTTATTACTAGATAATCAGAAATTGCCTTCACCTCATTATTTTTTAAAGTAACTTAGAACTTCACCAGCAGTGAATTCATCACCTGGAGAACTAATCAGGGATCAGTATGAATTCCTCCACTCTAGTTCCACAGAAATATTCGTAACTGCACACCCGCTTCCAGACATGTGCCATGCACAAATGTCATGAAAGCCTCGTTCTTGATTGTGTTCGTTTTCTTCAATGAAAAAACGACCCGTGTAAACCTTCATGACTAACTTAATGAAAGCGAAATCAACCCACTTTTTGCATATTTTGTTTTGCCTTTTCTGTCTGTTTATTACCTATTTCAGAATATTACGCAGTTTGTTTTTGGCCAAATTTCACTATTATTGTTGTATTACTAATGATGGAAATAAGTAATAAAGTAGCAAAATTTAAGTCCTTCAACAGTGAACTATTATGATTGTTTTCCACAATTGCTTTCCTCGTAAATGAGGAGATCACTGAATATAAAGACAAGGGACATGAAATGGAAACTGTGTTGTCCTGCGTAGCGTGTACAAACGAATTTTATAATAAACAACCTTCAGCAAAGCAATTTGTTGTATTGGAAGATACTCAAGAGAAAAGTAATCCGTTTATATATATATTCTTAACAATTTGGGAGTCATAATATTCATTAAATACTTGTGGATAGGACCGTTCCCAAGAACAGAAGTCGATGAAATGGGAGATGAATGGGAGTAGAATGTATGGCCCAACATTTCGATCGTAAAATGTTGGGCAGGAAATGACGATATTTGTTATTATAGGCTTAGCAAAATAGCAGAAAGAAGAGAGGACTGTGAAGCTGAAAGAAACAGAAAATGCAAAATGCAGAAAAAGGAAGTTCTGTGAGAGAGGATCCAGTGAGTGTGTGTGTGGGGGGGGGTCATCCGTTAGCAAAATAACCCTACTTTGAACAACTCTGGTAATTTTCAGAGGTCTTAGGGGCACTACCAAAATAACGAGAGAAGTATTCCAAGGTAGACCGAGTTTGGGATTTTTACAAACACAGAAACAATACTGACAGAAATCATAGTATTTAGTAACAACAGATTTTGGAAGTCGAGGACAGAAAAAAAGTAGGCAAGAATATCGTTCAAAGAAGAAAAATTTGTTTGTCAGTGAAGTGAGTGTTATCAAAATATAAGTACAGGAATTTATTTATTTGACGAAGATTTTTATTTTATTTTCGAACCGAATGTCAAACACAACAGCACTTATTTTTGCAACTTTTTCATATCATGCGAATGTGATGAAGGCAAAAACTATGGCTTCGAATTTCAAATTCCCTGTTGTTAATTAACGAATATCTGAGAGTTCTTTACGGGGGATTTCCGAAAAGTAATGTCACACAAATTGTTTCTTAATAATGGTGAAAGAGATTGAAATAAAACACGGTGGACGGATGGACCTGTTAATAAGGTTAAAAAATAACTGACATTACCGTCTCTCACTATTGTCGCCTCACAACTAATTCCGTTGCAAGATGGCGGACACTGGGCAAGTGTAGTCAAGAACAGCTGTCCGTGAAGTTATTCGTATTTTTTCAAGCAAAATCACTTCAATAAGTGACATTCACCGCGAACGGCTTGCTCTGTATGGCGAAAAGGTTTTTAGTGCTTTTAGTGTTTTTAGTGCAATGAATTTAAAGTGATTCGTAGTGACACTGAAGATCGTCATTGCGAGAGCAGCCCTTCATTGAACAAGACAAAAGATAATATTGGACTGCATGAAATTGCAAAAGTGGTGAACTCGAGTAAGTCCCTCGTTTACTCAACCTTTTACAGTTTTCTTTGTATTCAAAGTAAGCTCCTGATGGGTGTTCCGACAATTGTTAGCGTAGCACAAGGCAACACGCATGAAGATATTTCTGGAGAATCTGTTAAGATACACCGACAAATGCGAGGATTTTGTGCTCACTTAGTCCCAAAAATGGGAAGTGAGTTCCTCTCTTTACTCAGGAGAGCTTCATGACCTAAAACATCAACAATCTCCTATGCACAAAGAATTGAAAACTATTCCCACTCTCAAAAAATCATGCCTACTATGTTCTGGGATCGGCAAGGAATTCTGGTGGTGTCTAAGAGAGGAACAATCAATGCAGAGTTTTAGTGCGCAACGTTGCACAACCTGAAAGCCCATATTAGACGCACTCCACCAGACTCCTTAGAAGCAACGTGATTTTGGTGCACGAAATCTCTACCCTAAATCCTGCGCCCATCACTCCTAACATGTAGAATTATAATCATTGGGTAACTCTGCCACACCCTCCTCCCCTACAGCGCAGAATTCCTTTATGTATACTTCCATTTCTGCGCATCCCTTCAAGAAACCTCTTTCCGGAAGGCATTTTACGGATGAGGAGATTCTCAGGCTGTGCGATGTTGGTTATTAGTTGAGGGAACAGACTGCTTCAGTACTGGTATTGAGAAAATTATGTATTAAAAAAACATAATTTTCTTCACCAAAAAGCTCTGGAAAGACTTTTATTGGGATTATATTGATCAAGTGCATATAATAAACACCTAAGTTGTTATTTAGGAACGTTCTATAGTTGGCATAGAACGTTCCTAAATTAGTCCTTGGTTCCTGTTAAGGTTTGGCATACAGCGGGCAACTGTTCTGGCCTCCTTAAAAATTCCGGAGCGGAAGTCCTCCTCCATGTAAGGAATTGTGCTTCTATCCAACTCTATGGTATGGTTCGTTCTTGAGAAATGAAAAGCCAACCCAGATTTTTCTTCTCTGTTATTATTGACGTCACCTATGTTTTTTTTTTTTTTCCTAATTTCAAGGCTCCTTGAAGTTTGGCCTTTAATTAAGAAGCTTCCGAATGGTGGTATCAACCTCTCAGTTTACCGCAAACCTACCAATACAGGACGTTATTTACATTTCACTTCCTCACAACACATTTCTCAAAAACTCAGTATTGTACACATGTTGAAGAACCGGGCCTCTCTCCTTACAACAGATCAACAAGACCTCCAGGAAGAACTATTCCTGATATCCACCAACCTTACCATGAATGGATTTCCTCGAAGACTCGTCCACAAGATACTTTTCTGTGAACCCCGACAAAGACAACAAGATGATGTACGTTATATTTCTACCATCGTCATTCCATACTTAGGGACAATTTCCAATACGATTGCTAGACTCCTTAGACCACATGAAATAAGAGTGGCCTTTAAACCTACAGAAACGATAAGACAATTCTTAAGATCTCCAAAAGATAGCCATCCTTTCTCCAAATATGCTGGAGTTTATAACATACCCTGCTCGTGCGGCTTGAATTACATCGGCCAAACTTCAAGGAGCATTGAAATTAGGCAAAAAGAACATATCGGTGACGTCAATAATAACAGAGAAGAAAAATCGGGGTTAGCTTTTCATTTCTCAAGAACGAACCATACCATAGAGTGGGATAGAAGCATAATTCCTTACATGGAGGAGGACTTCCGCTCCCGAATTTTTAACGAGGCCACAACAGTTGCCCGCTGTATACAAAACCTTAACAGGAACCAAGGACTAATCTTACCCGTGATCTGGAAAACCCTTATCAGATCTTTCAACTCGCCAGAACTGAATTATAGTGCCAACTATAGAACGTTCCTAAATAACAACAAGTGATATCATCCACGCTCTATGAATGTATTGTACGCGCTCTGTTGTTTGTTTAATATAATTGGAATCGGTTGATTATAGTTTGTAACAGTTTTTTACTTTTTAGTGCCTTACATCATTTATGTACCCTGAAGATGCCAACAGACTTAGTTGGTGAAACTAGTTGGTATAACTTAGTTGTTTATTATATACACTTGATCAATATAATCCCAATGAAAGTCTTTCCAAAATTATGTATTGTTGAGATAAGTGCATGAATAAATTCGGAATGTTTGTGTAGAAGTAGCTTAATGACACTTATTTGTTGACGTGTAATTTCAAATTCCTATTGATAAAAATCCTCGCGAAAAAATGTGCTACCTTACTTTTCGGAAACATGTCGTAAGCAATGAGCAATTGGACTGTTGAAATTCGTTATTCGAGAAACATAAGCTGATGAGAAACGCGATAGTTTGATGGGAAATATTTCTTCGTATTTTAGAGGGTGAATGTACGCTTGTCTCCAAGCAACAGAGTTGAACCACTGAGTAGAGTAATACCCACTTGTGGTTATATCAATTTTCACTGCTTCATTGTATTGCTCGTGATTGGCAATTTCAGAGTTTTTTAGCACTATAGCATCATAGCTTACGTTAATTTATTATTCAGTGCGCATTGTATAGAAAACATTAATGCGATCACCTAATGATTATATTGTTTCATATATGCAGAAAACCTAGTAGATTTTTCAACTTTCTAAAAGGTGATGCCGGGGAGAAGGGAAGGGTGGAGTAGGAGAGATTCTATATGTGCTAGGAATAATTTACATATAGAATCTCTCCTACTCCACCCTTTCCCCCCCCCCGGAATCACTTTGTATGGCAGATACGTGGACGATATTCTGTGTGCATTGGCAATCCCGCACACATCACCACCTTAAAAACATCCCTAAACGGTTACAGCAACAGACTAAAATTCACCACAGAAACCGAACAGAACAAATCCATCAATTTCTTAAACTTGACACTAACCAGAACACACAACAAAATAGCCACGAAAATATACCACAAACCCTCGCATATCGGGAACTACCTCCATTTTCACTCATACCATTCATACTCTGTGAAAAAATCGGTCATATTATCACAATTCATAAATGCTTACAAATTTTCAACCAATCAGAATAGTCTAAACGCAGAAATAAAAAAAAACTAACACAGATCTTCATGAATCGCAACTATCCTACACAACTGATTAACTATGCAAACAATACGGCAAAAAACCGCCAAAACAACCCAAGCACCAAAACGAACTTCCCAACACAAAAAATTATCAAACTACCATACACCCAAAACACATACAAGGCCTATAAATACATCTTCAAACATACTGACTACAAACTGATATTTACCACAAACCAAAAACTGGCAAATCTCCTAAAATCCACCAAACCTCACACACAAAAAGAAATATTTGAACAGCACAATGTAGTCTATAAATTTCCCTGCCAAAAAGACTGTGACATCACCTACACAGGTTCCACCATCAGGTCTTTATGGGCAAGACTACAAGAACACTACCGTTATTGTAACATCCCTATTCCAGAACATCTAAACACTAAAAAACGCAACCTCAAAAACAAAAATCGAATACAAAGCACAGGAAAAACGGAAATAGCTGCTCAGGCCCTTGAACAAAATCATACCTCGCAGATCGACAAGGCCATCATAGTAGACAGACAAGACAATGAAACAATGCTTAGAATATCGGAAACAATAGCCATAAAATGTGACGCGAACTCTATCAACCTACATAATCTCCGAGGTTTGGAAGCTTCGCAACATAAAATTGAGGTCACAACCCCGACCAATAGGCGATAACACAAACACTTCAAAAACAGAAGCACCTACCCGACCTGACATAGCATCCGCTTTCCCAATGTGTTCAGATGACGACCAAGAATAGTCGAAACGGACCGCACCCCATCAACCCCCTTTCCCCTTCCCCCTCCCTATATAAAAAATCAACCCTTTCACCTTTTCCCCACCCTATATAATATAATAATATAATATATATGTTTTTATATATAGTACTGAAAAAAAAACCAGGTTTTTCTAACTAAATTCTCCCAAATTGCCTACTCCCTCCTCCACACACTCAGTAGTTTTTCGACATTGCAGAAAGAGGAAAAGCCGCAACACCCAGAAAAAGGTATGTGTAAATTTCTCTTCCTTATGCTACATATACGTTTTGGTACTTTTACATCTACAATGCCCTAAGAATCCATGAGTAAATAGCCAATGACAAAAAAACAGGGGCACTCCTAAACTGAAGCAGGCAAAATAGCCGTAATTATAATACTTTCGAGAATATTTTAGGAAAAACAGTTAATGACGATGAACAATCCACCACATCATTTTGGAAACACTACAATATTGTAAATGCCATGAATAATATCTACGACATTCTACAGGATTATTTCGGACAAAATACTACAGAATTTCTTTGAAGGAGCATGAAAGATATCCTGCCACAGCGAAATACTTCTTGAGAGAGAGAGAGAGAGAGAGAGAGAGAGAGAGAGAGAGAGAGAGAGAGAGGAAGAGAAGAAAACACGACTCTAAACGTCTATATCATCAAAACGATAAAGGTTTGTGTGTCTCATGTAAAATATGCATAATTAGTGATTTTCAATGAAAATGCTCATTAAAGTTTATTATTTTTCTAGTGTATTTGTGTTTGCATTTTTCGCATTTCCAATAAAATATAACGTTATAATACTTCGTTTAGAGTTCCTTCTAAGAAATCCTAAGTGCTAATCCTTGGTTACCGTATAGAAGGGTATAACAATAATGAAGTGCTGATATTAGTTCAGGAGCAAAACTACTTTGCGCAGAGTACCATCTGGCCAGAAGCCTTTTTAGTATCTGGGTTTTTAAGATACTTTAGACAGTGAAAGGCCTAGTGGCCTTTCGCTGTATAAAGTACTGTTTCCGGTATGGAGAAGGGACAGTGATTTGATTTGTTTACTTTCTTATGAGAGAATTAAAAACATCTCCGGAAGAAGAAGTCAGTCTGCAATTCACGCGTGTTAGAGTTAAGATTTGGGTGTGCTAAAGGCTGTTTTGCAGTTGTTCAAATTTTGAATATTTAGATTGAGAAACGAACTGAAGTTCTGCTTAAATATATTCAAAGTCACTTTGAATATGTTGGTTTTTTTTTTTTTTTGTGGGGGTGGGGTGACGTGTCACTTGTTAAAAACGGTAGCTTGTATATTGTGCACGAATTATGTACCAAATGATCACGGCAGCCCTCAAACCCTGTTCATTGATTTCTCTGACGATAAGATTTCCCAGAGGAATAGACTTTATTGCCGCTGATTTGTGGACTATTTCTCGGAATCAGGAATTGCTTATTTACGTATTTACGTATTCTCGTATTTACGAAATTACAGTTGAATTCACACGCCCACTCACATTATTATCCGCTTTTTCGAATAGTAAACATTACCCATGATGATGTGGCATCGATTTTGAAGTGTTCTCCATAACAGTTGTCAGACTCAGTGTGACCAAGGATATGCACTCTGTCGCAAATTCATCAAGATAATTACGTTGGATGAGGCTAGGAGCGTCATCTCCGTGGATCACACTTCCTTGTCTGTTATCTTTTTTTTTCGTTTATTTCCAGTAGTTTGACGTGAATATATTTATGAGTGCTGGGACTGAATTATACAGCTATCAAATATTCATTTGTGCTGCACTGTTTCGTGGTAATTTTATGCCATCGATTTTCACCGCTTACGATTATGAGGGAAGCCAAACGTATTTAACTTGAATTACCTTTGCTATGATGAATAAAATTTCTATATTTATTCCACCTTTCAATTGTGTGTCAATTTTGTTTGTCATCATTTCATGACGATGAGTTATCCAAAGACACGAAAATGTCAGAGTATTGCGCAATATGCAGATCTAAGAGTGTGTAGAGAAAAATAAACAGCAGTCTAGCAACGGTGAGCTGTTTAATACATATACGTTGATTAATTGAAAACCATCGGTTTCTAGAGAGTAGAAAGAGGGAGTTCCCGTAAACCCAAATTTGTAGAGATATTCAGGCAGGTATACTTATTAAGATTATATTTATTTCTAATAAGTCTAATAAGGTTATACTTATTAGGCTTCATAAGCTATTACTAGCTTAATAGCTATGACTTCATAAGTTATTACTAGCTTATGAAATCAAGTTCCGCTTGACAGGATGGTTTTGTAGGTAGTTTGCAGGTTTTTCTCTTTGGTCAGGCATTGTGTGTTGTAGTGGATATTTCTAAAATATTTGTGTGTTGTAGTGGATATTTCTCCTTGGTCAAGCATTGTGTGTTGTAGTGGATATTTCTAAAATTTTTCCTTTATGTCTACAATTCCGTGCTCTCTGTGTATAGTAACGACCATAGTTTGGCTAACAACAGTGTATTTCATCTCTCTGTCGTATATGATACTCCTTGCACTGGAGAAAGGTAAAAAAAAATAACTTCATCTTCTTTTAATTTCCTTCAAATTGCTTCTATTTAAGAGCCTGCAATCTTGTTCACTTCGGTGTCAGTAAATATCTAGTCATAGTTTATTTATAACACAAAACGAGCTCTCTATCTTCATCTTACTTTCCTTAATACCTTTATCTCAAAACAAGTTATGACTTTTTGAAATATCTTTATTCCTCGAGAATTCTTGTATTAAGCAAAACCCCAAATTTCAATGATGTACGGAAGCAATTGAGAAATATCGACTTTTGCACGACTTCCTTTACTCAATAACTAAAGAGAAATTTCATACATATTAAACTCACCCTGTACTCTATAAAAATAGCAATCCTATGGAAATTAAAATTCAACGTTTCTTTGGACTCATCAGTGTCATTATATCTGGATCTAGAAGAGAGCAACCATGAATCTGGAGTCATTAAATTTTCCTTTGAATTAGTGTGTTCTCCGTCACATGTCTTGCTATTGCAAGTGAGTTTCCGATGTGACAACACCAACAACTGCTGAATGAAACCAGACCGATGTTATATTGCAATGTTCGTGTAAAGTCTCCTAAAATGCTAGACGAGAAGTGATCTTATGCTCTTATAACTGAACTGTATTTCTGAGGTTCAGTCCTCAAGACATGAGATAATTTCTTCAGATGAAACGGCTTAACTTCGAAATCATCCACAACTTATGGAACATTCATAACGATTCTTAACCATCTCCTTAAAATTCAGTTACTTTCTCACGAAAGGAGTATCTTTATCTTCCGGAAAAACTTTTGTTTCAACATAGGATGTGCCTTTTTCCGAACTACATGCGGAATTAAGGAAGATAATATAATAGTCTCATCGATTCTTAAGTGGTAACACCAGCGTGGGATGTAACTACAAAACCCTGTTAGTTAAAATTAGCGATTAATGATTTCTCTTTGATCAGCTTTACTATGTTTCACTGAAATGTACAGCTTTGGTGACATTTGGCACACATCATGCTCATTTTTAACTGCTGATCACAACTGGAATAGTTAATTATTCCGTACTGCACTAAATCTCTCAAAAATCGTTTAGCCCATGCAGCCGCTAATCATGACACTTTAACAGTTGATTTCTAAAATTGTTAATTTTAGAAAAGAACTATTATTGAAAAAACATAACTTTTAATTCCTCTTCCTTCATTCTCTCTCAACTTGTATAAGAATTATACATTTTCTGAATAACCCCAAATTCGTATCTTCATATCTAAAATTGGCACGTTAGCTTTTCATTACATTGGAAGTTTCCGATAACACCCAGTTGGTTGACAACGGTGTAACCACATCTTGTATGTCGAATACCTTGCGTATTCCTATTTAGTAATTTTTGAATATTTTTATCTTGAAAAAAAAAAGACATTCGAGAAGGCAAACTAAGTACGCCTTACACAGTCAAATTTTCACGGAAATGCTCGACTTCTTCATGTGATAACACTGTTTTAGATATCCCGCCTACTAACAATATGTTACATTTTCTTGAACACCTTTCCTTTCAAAAGTAAAATGCATATACGCATGACTCAGTTTTCTTTGAAAGCATTCTTATATAAAAATGAATTCGCAGTGCGCTGCAGAACCCTTTTGATATTGTCATCAATCTTTGTTTCGCTATGTTGGTTGTGCCAAATTGATTTTGTAGGTTTTGTGTTCAACTTACAAAAACAGATTAGTAAAAGAAATCCTAATTTTTCCTTTCGATAACCAGCCACTAGTAGATGACCTGCATTGTTTTATCCATTTAAAGGAACACTTGTGATTAGTCAGTTGTGGAAGGAATCAACAATATCATCACCACTGAGCCACTTATTTGTATCAAGCATCATAGAAAATATCCAAAAACTGATTCCAACTTCATGAAGTGATCTCGTTGCGAAAGTACATCTAACAGCGGGTAGTGCTCATTTTGGTGGTAAAAAGAAATATTATCAGATTGAGAAAGAAATGTGATTCCAATAGAATTTTTAACAAAAATCGTAACAGTTAATTAGGAATTATTTCGATGCATCTTAAGGTCAAAAGCATGCATGAGAATTTGAATGTGAACGTCTCTCTGTTATTTATGAAATAAATGAACAACCCACGTATGTTTGCTGGTTTCAGATATACTGCAGTTGTATTTCGAATGTTAATGAAAATATGCGAACGTTTTCTGCATTCTACATCAGCGAGTCAGCTCCGATCTTAAAAACATCGTCAATGATTACAGCACATTGTGAGGCCATATAAAACCCTCTGTTGTCTTCATATTAAAAATATAATATAGAATACCTGCCTTAAATTTTATCTATATCGGCTACGTAGAAAACATTTAAATCTAAGTTTTGAAAGAAGGAAGAGAGAATTCCGATATATATTGTTTGCTTTTGAACTGTAGATAATTGTGACATCCACTTCAACCGATGTTACTGTATTGATGAACAGAATTTATTTTGAAGATTATTATAATTAAGGCAGGTATTTAATTTAATGAACAAACTATTCACTTTGCGTTAAATTCAACATTGTAATGCATCAATTCTAGGCCGTCACATATAGAATCATCCCTCGCCTTACGTGCGGGTTCCGTTCCATCCAGCAGGACGTAAGTCGATACATTAAATCAACTGTGTTATAGGGGTTAGGGACTTAACAGTATCAAGTATACTGTCATTATAATTTTTAAACTTTATTATAAAACGTTACTGACAGTAAAGTTTTATAATAAAGTTTAAAAATAGCCAGGAGCATAATCACCCAATATTCCTCCACAATCATGTCTTCCTTACTTTCCTTGGGTGAACGATCAGGCTGTGGCTCTTCTGGTGTAACGTTTGCTTTTTTCATTAAAATATCCAATGTGCTTTCTTATTCCTCTTCTTCATTTCATCATAAATTTGTTCATAGGAAGCAAAGGCATCATGTACTTTCCTTTCTATTATTAAGTAGCGTTCATCATTGAGGTTCATATCTTCAGCCATTTGTAGAACATTGCTAACTGCAGAGAACATTTCTGCAAGACCTTTCACTGTAAATTGTTTAACTACCTCTTCCTGTTTCTCTTTTTCATTTCCTTTTATCTTTTCTCCCTTCCTTTTCTCCTTTTCCTTCTTCTGCAACAGTTGTTCCTCCAGTTCGACCAATTCTTTGTTGGTCAGCTCTTCAGTGGAACTTTCTCTCAGTTGACTTATGTCGTCATCAACTTCGAGATTCAGATTGTCTGCTAGGCCCGCTATTACAAACTTCCAACATCATGCACAAAACTTTTTAATGTCTTTTTCCATATGCCCTCATATATTGAGAGGTCACTTCGTCCCAAGCCACAGCAATGCCAGCGTGGCTGGCCGAGTGGTTAGCGTATCTGCTCTCCAGCCAAAAGCCTGGGAGTTAGAATCCTGCTGTGGGCATGGATGTTTTTGATTGTATGTGGAAACACTAGTAGTAGTGGTCGACGGTAGATGGCGTTGGTGTAGTTTCGGTCAGTTGGTGGATTTTGAAACCGAGATGTAGAGAAAGTGCCCTCCCTCGATGAGTCTTTGGACTTTCTGGAAGTGACAAATAGTAATAATAAAAACAATTACATTTTTAATAGCATGATATATATTGAATGTTCTCGAGAATTGCGTGAGAGTCTGGTCATTTCCTTGAATAGCAGAAATTACTTGTGTAAAAGTTCTCCGTAGATAATAAGCCTAAGCCTGAAACTTTGCAAGAAGTCTCTGATCCATTATGCATCAATGAAGTAGTGTTTGTAGGACGAAACATGACCTTGAACTCATTGAAGATCACCGCTATAAGATGTAAAAGACAGATGACCTAGAGCATTATCTATAATTAATAAAATTTTAAATTCTACATTTTTATTCACGCAATAGTTTTTTTATTTTACTCGCATTACAGTTGGTTAAGGCATCCTCAAACAATTTTTGAGTCATCCACACCTTCTCATTGCTCCGATGATGAACAGCGAGTATGCGTTCTAATGTTTTTGTAGATTCGTGGATTATTACTCTGCCATGTCATGAATAGTTTCAGTTTATATCCAGCCACATTACTCGTAATACAAGTAATCGTAATACAATAAGCTCTACTTGTATTATGACCACATTACGATTTTGTAATGTGGTCATTAAGAGCTTTGAAACTAGGTGTAGATCTTAGCTTTTTGCGAATGAATGTTCGCTACGGCATTTTTTTCCGAAACAAAGACGTCTCATCCATATTAAACATTCGCTGTAGCAAATAACTTTCCTCCGTAATACGTTTATCTAATTTTTCCACAAACTTCTTGGCAGCCTTCTCAGCACTTGCCGATTCCCATACATTTTCACGTTATGTAGCTTAAAACGCTACTTGAATCTCATGAACCAACCGGAAGAGCGTTGAATTCATAGTGATAATCGGGTTCTGCTTTCTCCTATAACATGTTGAAGAGACTTAGTGCCTTAGCGGTTATGGTCACCTGCTAAGGGGAATGCGTTTTTGGTTCAGGTCCTCTATCAATGAAGCAAGTAGCGTTTCCATATCACCGATAGGACCTTCTCGTTGCTTCCTCACTATCGTCGATTTAATGGAAGCAGATTCTTGCACAGTCTCTACGATTTTATCCTTAATTTTCAAAATAGTCGTCGCTGTAGAATTAGACCATCCAAAGTCATGTGCGATTACATTGACGGCCTCACCTGCTTCATGTTTCTTTGTAACTTGCAACTTCGTTTCAAGATCAAATGCTTGCCTCATTTTATTTGATTCTTCACTAGGTTTTTTGATTGTGCGTGTAAGGGCTATGTTGCACAAAACATCGCGATATACTTAACAATAAATACACAATTAACCCATTTCTCAAACACAAAATCAACAGAGGAACTTTTAAAAACATGTGCCGACTGCCGAGGGAGGTTGCCGCTGAAACATTGTTGCCACTGTGCATGCTTTATATTACGCTCAGTAGTAGGGTGGTCACTAGTGACCAGATCAAGATCAAGATAAGATAAGGAATCGTGACATGATTGGTTGTTCAGTTGATAACATCATTGTGTGTGACGTCATGTGATTGGAATGTTTGGAATTTCCCTGGGGGAAGATGTGTCAGTGCCATCAGCTCGTGTTTTGGTTCGCGAATGGAATTCTGGGTGATGGTTGGAGATAAGGACACGTGACGTGATTGGTTGATAAGATGATGAGTTTATTGTGTATGTGACGACGTGTTTGGAATATTTGGAATTTTTCTGGGGAACATATGTGTAAGAGACATCACGTTGCTTGTTGGGTTTGCATATGGAATTGTAGGTGATGGTTAGAGATAAGGCTTCGTGTCGTGATTGGTGGGACACTATGAACCAAACAGGAGTAGGGTGAATGGGGGAAGCAAAATCTACGTCCTGGATGTGGGTTGTTATCATATGAAGATAAATTAATGGATTTTTTATTTGTAAATAAGTGACGTTATTGCTTTGAATGTAAAAATGAAGATATATTGGTGAATAAGGATTTGTGTTGTGATTGGTGGGACACTTTAAACCAAATAGGGTTAGAATGAATGCGGGATGCAACATCAGTGTTGGGGATGTGTGTTGTTATCAGATTTATTTATTTATTTATTGGTATGGCATGAATACCAAAGCATGCAGTACAATACACTTTAATAACATATAAAATTAAAAGTCAAAAGTCATTTTAAAAACCAATAAAATTAAAAGGTTACATCCATATTGGTCAGATAGTTCATAGCTTCGGCTGTAGCATTTAAAAAGTCCAATTTGTCTCCTGAATATGCTCTGAGATAACACTGAGTCACAATATGGTTCACAGTTTGTCTCTGAGCTCCACAATCACAATGCGGGGATGGTCGTTTACCCCATTTAAAAAGCATGTCCGCACATACACCATGACCAGTTCGTATTCTATTAAGCTGAGTCCAGTATTTTCGTGGGAGGTGTGAGCAAGCATCAAAACGTTCTTGTAATTCATTGAGAGAAAATTTTGTGATGTCATCTGTATGGCTCTCCCACTGTTCTTGCCACTTTTGCTTCAAGTCAAAGTTAGAATGTAGTAGTAGTTGGGCTAATTGTAGTGGTGGATGTCTTGATCTCAATCGTCATACACTTAAGTCTGGGAGATCTAAATGTATTAGTAGAGCTGTGTTCTCCAAGATTTTCTTATACTCATGTAAGAGAGCCTTAGTCCTGTGCAGATTCGGTGGAACAATGTTACTAAGAGCTGGAAGCCAGTGTGAGGGCGTTGATTTAATTGTGCCAAAAATCAGTCTCATTGTATTATTTAGTTGGCTATCAACAAGTTTAACATGTGTGCTATTTAGCCACACTGGTGAGCAATATTCGGCAACAGAGAAAACTAGACCAAGAGCAGTAATCCGCAGATTATCGGCTGTTGCTCCCCATGTTGTGCCTATTAGTTTTTGTATTATGTTGTTACGGGTTCTTAACTTAGCAGAAACGTTTGTTAGGTGTTGCTTGTAAGAGAGCGTGTGGTGAAGGGTAACACCCAAATACTTTGGAAACTTATTGTGTCGTAGTAAACATCCTTCAAAGGAGATATGTAAAGTGACATCTGCCATGTGATTATTAAGGTGAAAGCTTGATACTTCTGTTTTGTCTGGATTGAGCTGGAGCCTCCATTTTTTATAATATTCACCTATAGTTTTCAGATCTTTTGTAAGTACGTCTTCAGCCTGACTCATGTTTTTGTGTCGAATGGCAATTACAGTGTCATCAGCATAACAGAACTTGCGTGAGATGGTAGTAGGCAAGTCATATGTGTATAGGTTTATAAAGTAAAGGTGCCAATACTGACCCTTGTGGAAGACCATTATTAAGTTTTCGTTGTCAGGACATTTTATTTCCTAATAAAACTTGAAAGAAACGTTCAGTGATAATGGAGGAAATTAAATGTGCAGTCCGTTTACATGGGACAATGCTAAGAAATTTGTATATAAGACCTTGACTCCATACTGTATCATAGGCTGCTGTTAGGTCGAAGAAGACAGCTGATGTTTTTTCTTGCTTCTGAAATCCATCTTCTATGTATGATGTTAAAGTGAGCACTTGGTCACAGCAACCACGTTTTTCTCTAAAACCAGCTTGTTCAATCGGGACATGCTGCATATTTGGTGTGGACAATCTGTTGTACAGAAGGCGCTCTAACATTTTATAGGTGCAACTCAATAAAGCAATAGGTCTGTAACATTTTGCCTCCTGGGGTAGTTTTCCAGGTTTAAGAATAGCAACTATTTTTGACTTCTTAAACTGGCTAGGTAGTCGGCCAGTCAAAAATATATCAGAAAAGAATTCGCAGAGCCATTTTATAGTATTTGGCCCGCTATTGATCAGAAATTCAGGATGGACACCATCGAAGCTTGGGGCCTTGCCTGCTTTGATATCTTTTATGACAGCTTTTACTTCATCTATAGTGAAGATTGAGGCATATTGTGAGATAGCAGGGGCATTTATTTTTAAAGCTCTAAGTTCTTTCTTAACTTTCTTGGTATGTTCACGGTCCCTAGGTGCTCTTGACATATTAACGATTTGATTAGCTATTTTCTCAGGGGAGATGATTGTGCTTTTTCTTTTAGGTAGATTAGTTGTGGATAGTTGTTGGAGAAGATTCCAAGCTTTTCTACTTGATCGTTTGAATTCAAGGTTTTCAACCGTATTATCAATCCATTTTTGTTTTCGAGATGAGTTCAGGCTATGTAGTAATACATCTGCTATTTCAGGATCTTCACTTTTCAGGAACTCTCTGTAGAGATGTTCACTCTCTTCATTCCATCCAGGGACATAATCTTTTCTGTAACCTCTAGGGATATATTTTTTCGCAGTTGACACGATTGCTCCTAAAAATCTCTTGTACTCTGCAACTCTAGCAGGTATCCGCCGAACACATTTATCCAATTCATTCGCAAAATTTCTCCAATTTGCTTTTTTAAAATTCCAACGTGGAAAGGATCTTGCTATAGGTAGTGTCATACCAATTTTCAGTAACACCCGTCGATGTTGACTGTGTGGGAAGTTAGAAAGTACATTTCGTTTTGCTGGTAATGTTTGCCCTTCTGTGTTTATTGAAACAAAACATAAGTCTGGATTAGACTCTGTTTGCCATGCTGATGATCTAAAGGTGTGTCTATCTTTGGCATCAAATACAAGGTGTATATTATTTATTTCTGCCCATTGAATGAGGGTAGCCCCGTAGTCATTGTTATCATGGTACTTCCATTCTTCATGATGGCTATTAAAATCACCAATCCATACTGTTGGATGTTGATAAGTAGGTATCACATCTATAGACCATGATGTTAAAGGAGGTTTATAGACATTGACTATTGTTTCACACTCACAAGATGGGTATCGTTATCACATCTCGTTGTCAGGACAGAAATATTTTCTATATCATCCTTGATATATGTTGCAATGCCATCATTCTGGTGGTATGTAGCACCAATCAGAGTGTAACCAGTTATTTTCTTCTTCTATTAAGGTCGTCTTCGTTTTCAGCATGTGTTTCTTGAAGAAGCACAACGTCAATGTTATTTTCTTGTAGTATTTTGCAGAGATAGTCACATTTTGCTCTGTTAATTCCTCAATATTCAGTTGACACGTCTTAAGGCTAAATCCCAGTTTTTTGTCAGCATCATCAATAAAATTAGAAAAATCAGTATTGTTTAACTGCATGCATTAGCCAGGAGAACTAATTGTTAGACTGGCTGCCAAATCGCTCTAGCTCAATTAGCATTACCCAGGGTGCACCACGAGGAGGTGAGCTAGATTACACCTCTTCATCTGTTATCAGATGAAGATTAGTGACGTAATTTGTTAGTTGTAAATAAGTGACATTATAGTTTTGAATGGAAAAGGAAGATATATTAGTAGATAAGGATTCATGGCGTGATTAGTGGGACACTTTACACCAAACAGGGGTAGGGTGAATGGGGGAAACGCATCAGGTTGTGAATATGTATTGTTATGAGATTTAAATAAGTAAATGGTTTGCATTTGGCAGTATGGGTGATGGGTAGTGATAAGCTAGAGTTCGAAATCTTTGGAATTTTTCTGGGGCCCCTTCTGTCAGAGAGATTATGTGGTGTGTTTGGTTCACATTCCCATTGTCAGTGTTGATTAGAGTTAAGGAATCGTGAGGTTATATGTCTGAAAATTTCTGGGGAATGTATGTCTCTGTGACATCACATGGTGATTTGGTTTGCCTATCGAAGTGTGGGTGATGTTTTGAGATAAGATATCTTGAAATTTTCTCACAGTGACAAACATCTATCATTGTTGTCAAGTTTTGTCTTTGGTTGTCTGTAGATGTCAGTACTAATTTTCCAATACATTTTGGGTTATTTATTTCCTGCTAAAGAATATGGGAATTCATAGAGTAGAGACTAGATGGTGGCAGGATTTAGGATTTTCTGAACAATTTAATTATATGCTGGCATCCCTCAAACACACATTTGTTTTTCTCATATACAAAACTCATCTGAATGATTTCATTTGTCTACATTACGATCTTCAACTTTATTACTTTTGCTAATTAAAGTTATTTTTTAAAAAATGTGTTTGGACTATTGGTATTTTAGTTTACAGTCAAGAGAATAACCAAATGGTATTTAAAAAAATAATTAAAATAAACTAGACAACATAAAACTTTTTTATGTAGTCTAGAAATTCTAACGTAATTTAAATTACTTATAGTCTTTCCAGAATGGCTCTTCAAAATGCGAATATTCCCAAAAAGATACTCAAATTAGTTGAATTTTATATCCACACCACAATACACACTCACGCATGAGTTGAAAGAACAATATTTTTGTAAATAACCAGAAAATCTAGTTGTCTACATCCTTTAGATTTCCTTCCCATGGTGCTCATGTTTTCCCAAGCTATTTGTCCCCAATGATATTATAATATTGAGGCTGCCTGTGACTTCCTGTTTTTGGAATTCTGGGAGATTGTTATTAAGACTGGTAGTTTTTTTCTCTATTTTACTTTAAAAATCAGTTAACTATATTTTCCTAGCCAGAATAACTGAGCAATAAATAAATAAATAACTCTGTGTGCATTTACCCCACACTGCTTATGTTTTCATTAGTCTTTCTTGAAGATTACTCATTAATTTCCCATCTTAGTTTTTGGTCCTCTTTCAGTTTCCCAAGTCACTAAGTGATTTTAGCATTCACAAGAGTTGACCTACTGTAGATTTTCATGTGTTATGTTAAACTCTGTCATTTCTCTTTGCTTTTAAGTTGAGCCTACTTGTGAACTCTTCTGACTGGGGCATTTGCACTGATGATAATTTATCTTGAAGATGACTGACTCATTTCTGCTCATTCATTGAAGATATAATTAATCACTTCCTTTCATAGCTGTATCTCAGTATTCCTGTAAGGTAAATATTTTCACAGGGTTGTGTGTTACTCACGATTTATGATGTGGATAAATGTTTTCAAGGTGATACACGAATTGTTTAAATAGTGTTGTGTAGCAAAGGTTTGGAATTTGATCTTTTGTGATCGATGAAAACTATTCATCAATTTCGGTGTAATGTGTTCTTTTTTGGTGTAATGTGTTCTCGTTATTGGATTTCCATTGGTTCTGATTTTTTATAAATAGAAAGTAACAGCTTTGGAGATTCCCATTGTTTTTCAAGTATTTGGAATAACTACATGCAGTGAGAATTTCGTAGTTCCAAGATGAGTTATTCTGGAGAAAATGAGAGTTAATTTTTTTTAATGTCTAACTTTTAACACGTTCGCTGCCATGCTACTTTGGCATAGTCTGTTCCTGTACGCCGAGCAGTTTTACTTCTTCAAGGTCAGTATGATAATCTCGTTACCGGAGGTAAACATCCTACGAGTATACTCGTAGTTGGCTTGTACAGAGCATATACGGTCTATGAGAATACACAGTTTTGATGCTAGCCCCACAAGCCAAGGATTTTCACTTCTTCAAGGTCACTACAATAATCTTGTTCCCGGCAGTAAGCGTCATACGAGTATACTCGTAGCTGGCTTGTGAAGCAGTTTTACCCACTACGAGTATACTCGTAGTTGGCAGCGAAGGTGTTAATATAAGGTTATAAGTTGAATTTGCAATGGAATTAAAACATGTTTGTGAAAACACTTCAAACTATTTTTGTGTTAAGAGAAAAACCTACTATAAGTCATTATATATATATATATACACCAGGGCAACTCATTGTAAAGGTGGGTAAAGCTCTGATCATTATTCTTAGTAATTCCCATAATGTAAAGCACATCTCACTAAAAGATGTATACGGAAATGAAGTCAATACCCAGATCTGTTTCAACATTTTTGAGGTTTCCTAAGTGAGTAGCTAGACCCTAAATACCAAGGTTTTAGTAATAATACAGAACTTTATCAAGTTTACCTGTACAAGTTGCTACAAGGTGTTTCTATTTAAAAAAAAAATCTTCGGAGGAGATATATATGAAAATGAATTTTTAACTGGGGTGTCATCCTCAAAAAAGGTTGAAACCGGTCTGTTTTTGAAATAAATGACTGGAAATAAAAATATTTTTTATTTTTGGTAAATGATCTGTAACAGCATAAGTTATACGATATCATTTAACCACAATTCTTAGAATAACATTTGCTAATAATATTTTGCATAGAAAGACCATGACATCTCAATGTTCAAAATTATACACAGTGCCAACCACATGTAACAGATTCCTTAGCTTGTACAGCTACAGTATTATAATGCCATTTATTAGGGTTGATATTCAGAATGTCTACACGTTTTGTGGACTTGGATAAGGCATATTACCGGGTTCCTCGGGATAAGCTTTGGCAAGTAGTACAGGAGTATGGAGTGGATGGTCAACTATTAGCTGCCATTAAGTCCCTGTATGAATGCCCAGAATTTTCTGTCAGGGTAAACAGCACAAAGTCTGAACCTTTCAGAGTCTCCATTGGCCTCTGCCAAGGGTGGGTTCTGTCACCCCCTCCTTTTCATAATATTTATGGACTGGATTGATATGCACAGCTGAGGCAGTGAGTGTGCCAGAATTGGAAAATGTAGCATTGGACGTCTGCTTTTTGAAGATGACCTAGTTCTGCTTAGCTCTTCCACAGATGACCACCAGTGGACCCTGGATAGGTTTTTAGCTGTTTGTGCAGATGCCAGAATGAAGATCAGTGTGGCCACAACTGAAACATTTATGGTATCAAGACAACCATCCCAGTGCACTCTAAATGTAAGTTGAGTCCCAATGAGACAAGTGGAGAGTTTAAATACCTTGGGTCCATATTCACGAATTATGGAAAATGGGACATAGAGCTAGATACTCGAATTGGCTTAGCAAGCTCAATATTGTGGGAGCTTGGCCGTTCAGTAGTATTGAAGTGGGAGTTAAGCCAGAAGGCAAAGCTGGCTGTCTTCAATACAGTCTATGTCTCCATCCTCACCTATGGTCATGAGAGTTGGGTAATGACCAAAAGAATGCAGACAGGAATCCAAGCGGCTGAAATAAGGTTCCTTTGAGGGGTTGTGGGGCTGACAAAACTCGACAGAGTCAGAACCTCTGCAATTCGGGAACCCTCAATACACAACCGCTGCTTCTCCGTGTTGAGAGATCACAGTTACGTTGGTATAGGCACCTGGTCAGAATGCCACAAGAGAGGCTCCCTCAGCAGGCCCTTTGCCAAGCCAGAGGATGGGAGGCCACGTGGAAGGCCAAGGACTCGCTGGATAGATTATATCGAAAACCTTGGGTGGACACATTTTGGAATCCCACCAGAACACCTGAACTTGATGGCAGAGGATCCTAACCATTGGAAGTTCCTCTTGCAGCTTTTTCCCCCAAACCCAATTAGGAAGAGTGGGCCTTGAAGATGTATGTATGTATGTATGTATTCAGAAAGTTAACAATATCGCTTTCGGGTGTACAACCAAAGCTATCGAAAAAATCGCCGTGTTTGTCTATATTATAGATACCATGCCAATGTTGTTGCCTGGCAACCAGGTCGGATCTGTGTTCACGACGTACATCGACTGTTGTTGTCTGATCAGATGTTGTGGCAATTCATCATGAGCACAAACTCCTAAATGCACTTTTCTTTTGGTGGGTTCTAATTATAATATGCTTACTAATTGTAGTCCAGTAACACAGAACAATCCTTTGTTATGGATAACGTATACTCAAATTCTGCATAACACGTTCGCTGCCACGCCCCCCCTGGCATAGTTTGTTCCCGCATGCCAAGCGCTTTTGCATCTTCAAGGTCACTACGGTTAATCTCGTAGCCGGCTTATCAGAGACAATTTTGTTTCATATGCCAACCACGAGTAATCTCGTATCACCCCACCCATATATTACATGTGCTGACAAATGTGTTTATTGTCTCTAGTCTCTAAAAACCTTGAGTTTCGCCATGACCAGTAAAAGAAAACTTACTTATAAAGAATTAGAAGTTTATGCTAATATGAGCGATGATGAATTTAATGAATATGCACAAATTTTAAATGGTTGAAGCAAAAAAGCGGAATGGTAAAATTCAATTATAACCAAATATTGTTAGGGACTATAATTTGGGTATGTCAGGCATCGATCTTTCTGATCAAATGCTTTCTTACTATTCCCCCTTATGAAAGACAATTAGATGGCCAGAGAAGTTGGAAATACGCATTTTTGAAATATACATTCAAAATGCGCATCAATTTTATAATATAATTACTGGAAACACAATGACTGCGTTAAAATTTAGAGATCAATTTATCTCAGTTTTTTGTTGGAATAGATAAGCTTACAGCATCAGAGATTATCAGCAGGATTCGGGATCTTCATTATTTGGAAATTTTAACACCTACTGAAAAAAATATTCGCCGACAAAGCCATGCCGAGTATATACATGGAACAAACAACAATGAGAAACTTGTTATTATTGTTCTGTTTGCCAGGAAAAAGCACCATTGTGCGTGGAAAATTGTTTAAAGTGAGTAGTATGGGTGATGGTTCTGACAAGATCAAGATCAAGATAAGATAAGGAATCGTGACGTGATTGGTTGATGACGTCATTGTGTGCGTGGCTTCATGGGTGTGGAATGTTTGGAATTTCTCTGTGGGCATATGTGTCACTGGCTTCAGTTGTTGTGTTTTGGTTCGCGTATGGCATTATGGGTGATGATAGCGATAAGGATTTGTGTTGTGGGTGTGTGTTGTTTTCAGATGTAGATAAGTGACGTCATTTGTTATTTGTAAATAAGTGACGTTGTTGTTTTGAATGGAAAGGATGATATTAGTGGATAAGAAATCGTGTCGTGATTGGTGGACATTTTAAACCAGATCAAGATCGAGATAAGAAGGAAATGTGATGTGAATATTTGTTGTTAGTTGTAAATAAGTGACATTATTGTTTTGAATGGGAAGGATGATTTTAGTGGTTAAGTAAAATCGTGTCGTGATTGTTGGGACACTTCTGACAAGATCAAGATCAAGATAACACTAGGATTCGTGACGTGAATGTTTGTTGTTATTGTGTTTGGAATGATAATTTAATTTAACTATATTCTATGTCACACAAACATAGTTTTTTTTCTTCTATAGATGGTTGTACTAATTTTCCAATACATTTTGAGTATTTCTTTCCTGTTAAAGTGTGGGAATTCTTAGAGAAAGCCGTGATGGCTCTCGCGTTTCGAGTTTTTCTGAGTAATTAATTATATACTTAAAAAACCTGTCCTTAAACACACACACATACACACACACATATACATATTAGATATAAAAAATCGCTAATGTATCCATGTTGATACTCTAATATATACCCTATGATTATTCTTATGGGGAAAAAAAAACAAACTATTCAGTATTAGAATTACGCTTACCAAAAACATATGAGCAGTTGTTATGTTTAAGTTAAAAAAGTACTTACAGTTTTCCAGATGACTCTTCTAAATACGGATATTCCAAAATAGTTGAATTTTATATCCACAACACAACACAAACACAAAATCCACAAAGAATGAAATTTCTGTAAATACTTTTCTGCACTAGTTACTTCGTCCTTTAGATTACAGACTGTAGATGCTGAGGTTTCGTCATTTGCAATATCCCCCCAGCGAGCGCTTTTCTTCAAAGGGGATGACATGAGTCACATTCGTAAATTGGGGTATTGTTCAAAAGGTAGCATTTCCTCAAGTTTGGATATTTCTCAAATACTTACATATGACTAAGGGATTAGTATCCACATGTTTGAATGAAAATTATTCATTCTTCGTTACCATCAGCATTCATTGGTGTAGTAAATTAATGCTTACATTTAATGTTAATTTAGATTGCTGTTAGAGTATGGAATTCAGACAAGTGAAATTATTATTATTATTTTTTTTTTCAAATTGATTGGTTATTTTCTGTATTTTACTTTTAAAAGTCATATTCTAACAGAATAATTGAGTAGAATTAATAAATATATAAAGTATATGTGAATTTATTTTCCAACACTGAATATTTCTCATTAAGTCTTTTCTTAAAGTTGCCCAACCCTCTGTGATATCACAGAATGAGAGACATATGATCCACAGAAATATCCAAACACATAACGACATTGTTGTAATGTTTTGTTTGGCTATGGAATTGTGGGTGATATTTTTGAGATAAGATATCTTGGAATTTTCTCAGGGTGACACACATCCATCATTGTCGCCATGGTTTATCCAACACCATGTAGAAACATGTCCATGAATCATCTGCACAAAAGTTTCATTTTGGAAGGAATGGTCAGGGTTAAGTGTCAGGTAAACAGTACTATAAGGAAAAATAAACGAGTCAAGTGTCTTTGCATTTACGACAATTTGTTCATCCTGTGAAGTTATCGTATTGTGTTGTGGTGATTGGTATTTAGGAAAGTAAAGTAAAGTAAAATAATGGGTGAGGCACAAAAGTCATTGAAATTTTCTTTCTTCAGGAAAATAGCACGAGACAAAACTCTTCACCTAGCTCTAAAAGGATGGAAACCGATTTTTATTTTAGAAGACACATACATTGTGATGTATTTATCCAGGACCACTTGGGAAAAATTACGCAGGAAGTGTCTGATATCCTCGGCTACTTGCAAAGAAGAGTTGACTACGAAATGGACCTTCGTGAGTGTTATATTCTGAAATGCCAAGATGGGGAACTAATACTTGATGATAGTTGTGAAGAAGCTGAGAGATTTTTCACCAAAAATGTACGACATTGATAATCATTTACTATTTTTGGAAACTGAATTACCATCTTTGTATAATGGGAAAAATTATTGCTAATCATTTAAATTCATCAATGGTAAAATTAGACTTTCAAGATTTTATCCAATTCGATAAAGATTCTTTATTTTGGGACATTTACGAACATTTTACAAAAACCGTTTGTGTATATTTGCTGATAAAAGAATACACAGAATGTTTAGTGAGGCATGGTGTCATTTCCAGACTGACACAATATCAAACGTATGGAAGTGTGGTTACCATGGTATCTGTTTTAAAAATTCTTTTGCATAACCAGCTATTTTGATGTAATGTAACCAAGAAACAGTGAGTAACAAAAATTTTATTCATTGAATTCTTTGGAAAATGTTAAGAGTCTAAACTAAATATTGTGAAATATTTTTAGATAATTACATGTTTCGAATTTTTCTCAGTGAATATACTTGTAAATAGTATTTCAGCAAAATAAAATGTGCATTTGTAAACTTAAATGAACAAAGATGTGTGTTTTTGTTGTTGTATTTTTCCACAGTGAATTTTTACTCAGTTATTCTGATTAGATCTTGATATATAAATCCACAACTTTATATCATAATGCAATTCTGTTTAATTATTTAAAAAAAATCACAACTGTGAAATTAATTCCAGGACAGGGAGAAAAAAGTGTTGAAAACGAATATCCATGTAGTGATTATTTTAGAAATTGTCTAATGCTACCTATTAATATTATTTGAGTTATCTGAAAACAAATCGTTCACATAATCGAAAATCCGAACTGTTAGAATTTGGTTGTTTTACAGAGAGAGAGAGAGAGAGAGAAAGAGAGAAGCACCTAATTAAACCAACAAAATGTTACTTTAACACTTCTTTAAAGTTTGGCATAGAGAAAATGTTTGTACTCTGCAGATGACACATATACAAATTTTACCTTTCCCTACACAAAGTTAGATAAAAACACACCAACAGTATATCCAACAGCATGTGAAAACATGTCATTGAGTCATCGGTGCAAAAGGTTCATTTTTGATGGAACGGTCAGGGTAGGGGATGGTGTGTGTAAACAGTACTATAAGAAAATACCATAGAGTCGAGTGACTTTGAACTTAAGGTAATCGTTCATCCACTGCAGCTGCTGTTTAGTGATTTGTGTTTGGTAATGCAAAAATAATGGGTGAGCCACAAATTCTTTGAAAGTTTCTTTGTGAAAAGTTCTAATTGTTTAGAATTTTGTAAACGAATGTTACCATAAAGTATATGATCAGAGCTAATAATCAGTGAAATAATAATAAATAACTATTTATTTGTGGTGCCATATGAAGTAATCGAATAAGAAGAATGAAGGAAAACTATTATGAAAAATCAACAGTGGATGAAAAATACGAATTTTCAGTTATCATTGGGATAAATGAGGTACAATTTTTGTTGAATAAGAGTCCAAATTTATTTCCTAAAGAAATTTGTATTTCTGAAGGAATTATTGTAAGATATGCAGTGACAAAATCACCCTGTAGTTGGAAAAAATTACCTGAAAGAGTTAAAAAACAGAATTCTTGGTTAATAAAATATAACCATCAGCTGAAGTGGGAAATTGGTTCACTAGCTTTGGACAAACTAAGAGATTGGATGATAGAATCAACATGCAAATATCATATATTACTTGCCAAAGGAAGAGAAAAATCAAAAACATTAACTAAGTTAATAGGGAGGCCTGTTCTTGATTTAAATGAAATTGGATGCCCAAAACGTGAAAACATAACATGTACTTTTAAATGCTTTTGGAAACATAACGAAAGATTCTGTGCTTTTAATAATTCTCTGAAGTATACGTATTGGATTCAAAGAAATAAATACACAATCCATAATTTTACTACAGTAATAAATTCTCAACGAATGCCAAACGAAAAATTAACTTTCAGATGAGAGTCACATTGCCAAAACTATACGATGGCAATTCCACAACCATGGAAGAAACTTTGATGTATTTTTCAATTTATTTATTTTCTGTATTGTTAGATTCAGTAAATACAATTTGTAAATAATATTTCGTTCAATAAAATGTGTAAATTTTAATGAACAAATTGGGTGTCGTATATATGTGTTATACAAATTTAAGAAGATAACATTTTTTTTTCCTTGTAAAATTTCATGCCACAAAGTAACCAGAGAATTTTTTTTTTTTGATTCATTGAATTAAAAGTCTTATATGTTCGTTATCTACAAACAAGGTTAATGAAAATTAACAGTGTGGGCAAATAATTCACAAATAAATTCTACTTACAGAAATAGGTTAAGAACACAAGGAATCAAAGGTAAAATTAATAGATATATTGGTAATTTCCCAACGGAAACCAAGAGTTCGAAACAAAACACACGATTTCTCACCTACATACAACAAAAGGCGACCGTATAAGATAGATATCTTAAAGATAAGACTTACTGAGAAATATACAGTGTTGGAAAATAAATTCACATATACTTTATATATTTATTAATTCTTCTCAGTTATTCTGTTAGAATATGACCTGTAAAAGTAAAATACAGATAATAACAAATCAATTCGAAAAAAAAAAATAATTTCACTTGTCAGAATTCCATACTCTAACAGCAATCGGAATTCGAAACCAGAAATAACACTTACCCTAAACAAAATGGTGCATAGACTTTCCAACCAAGGTTGGGCAACTTTAAGAAAAGACTTAATGAGAAATATTCAGTGTTGGAAAATAAGTTCACACATACTTTATATATTTATTAATTCTACTCAGTTATTCTGATAGAATATGACTTTTAAAAGTAAAATACAGAATATAACCAATCAATTTGAAAATAATAATAATAATAATAATAATAATTTCACTTGTCGGAATTCCATACTCTAACAGCAATCTAAATTAACATTAAATGTACGCATTAATTTACTACCCCCAATGAATGCCAATGGTAACGAAGAATGAATAATTTTCATTCAAACATGTGGATACTAATCCCTTAGTCATATGTAAATATTTGAGAAATATCCAAACTTGAGGAAATGCTACCTTTTGAACAATACCCCAATTTACGGATGTGACTCATGTCATCCCCTTTGAAGAAAAGCGCTCGCTGGGGGGATATTGCAAATGATGAAACCTCAGCATCTACGGTCCGTAATCTAAAGGACAAAGTAACTAGTTCAGGTTACAGTATTTACAGAAATTTCATTCTTTGTGGTTTTTGTGTTTGTGTTGTGGATATAAAATTCAACTATTTTGGAATATTCGTATTTACAATAGTCATCTGGAAAACTGTAAATACTTTTTTAACTTAAACATAACAATCTGCTTGTATGTTTTTGGTAAGCGTAATTCTAATACTGAATAGTTTGTTTTTTTTCCCATAAGAATAATCATAGGGTATATATTAGAGTATCAACATGGATACATTAGCGATTTTTTATATCTAATATGTATATGTGTGTGTATGTGTGTTTAAGGACAGGTTTTTTAATTATATAATTAATTATTCAGAAAAACTCGAAACACGAGAGCCATCACCACTTTCTCTAAGAATTCCCACACTTTAACAGGAAAGAAATACTCAAAATGTATTGGAAAATTAGTACAACCATCTATAGAAGAAAAAAAAACTGTATGTTTGTGTGACATAGAATATAGTTAAATTAAATTATCATTCCAAACTCAATAACAATTAACATTCATGTCACGAATCCCAATGTTATCTTGATCTTGATCTTGTCAGAAGTGTCCCAACAATCATGACACGATTACTTAACTACTAAAATCATCCTTCCCATTCAAAACAATAACGTCACTTATTTACAACTAACAACAAATATTCACGTCACATTTCCTTCTTATCTAGATCTTGATCTGGTTTAAAATGTCCACCAATCACGACACGATTTCTTATCCACTAATATCATCCTTTCCATTCAAAACAACAATGTCACTTATTTACAAACAACAAATGACGTCACTTATCTACATCTGAAAACAACACCCACCCACAACACGAATCCTTATCACTATCATCACCCATAATGCCATACGCGAACCAAAACACAACAACTGAAGCCAGTGACACATATGCCCACAGGGAAATTCCAAACATTCGACACCCATGAAGCCACGCACACAATGACATCATCAACCAATCACGTCACGATTCCTTATCTTATCTTGATCTTGATCTTGTCAGAACCGTCACCCATACTACTAAAGTGTATCATTCGTAATTTGAATAAATTGGTTTTTATGTTATTGATTTCATTTTATTATTTTTATTGATTTTTATCAGTTTTAAATTGATTTACAAATTACGTCTTATACTGCGGATTAGCTCCGGTTTTTCATAGAAGGTTGGTAATCGACATACGAGTATATTCGTAGTTGGCTTCTGAGGCACATACATAATATACTAAATTTTAGTTGAAATTATTTCCCTTCTATCAAGCCCCCAGACGTGCTCTCCACTTTATTCAGAATCCAAGGGTCCAAATTAAGGTAATTATACTAAGGGTTAACTCGTGTTTGGCAAAGGAGGTCAGTAAATCGACATACGAGTATACTCGTAGTTGGCAGCGAACGTGATAAAGAACCACTGTGATGTTTTCAAGAAGAGGTTGAGCAAATTTAACTTCGAATCACACAAGTAGTAGGGTAAGCACAAGGGTAGGCACTTTGAACAAGATCAAAATCAAGTTAAGATAATGAAACGTGATGTGATTGGTTGTTCAGATGATGATGTCATTGTGTTTGACGTCATGAGACGAATGTCTGGAATTTCCCTGGGAGCATATGTGTCAATGGCTTCAGTTCTTGTGTTTTGTTCGGGTACGGAAATATGGGTGATGATTAGAGATAATGATTCGTGTTGTGATTGGTGGAGCACAAGATCAAGATCAAGATAAGATAAGGAATCGTGATGAGGATGTGTATTGTTATCAAATGAGGATAAGTGACGTCATTTGTCATTAGTAAAAAAGTGACGTAATTTGTTAGTTGTAAATAAGTGACATTATCGTTTTGAATGCAAAAGGGAGATATATATTAGTGGATAATGATTCGTGTCGTGATTGGTGGGACACTTCTGACCAGATCAAGATCAAGATGAGATTAGGAATCGTGATGTGGATGTTTTATTATCAGATGAATATAAGTGACGTAATTTGTTAGTTTCTGAGGAACATATGTCTCTCTGTGATATCGCTTGGCGTTTTGGTTTGCCTATAGAATTGTGGGAAAGATAAGATATCTTTCAATTTTCCCAGGGTGACACACATCCATCATAGTCGTGAAGTTTTGTCTTTGGTTGTCAATAGATGACTGTATTAATTTTCAATACATTTTGGGGTATTTCTTTCCTGTTAAAGGGAGGGAATTCTTAGAGTATAGTAGATTCCGATGGCGGCAGCGTTTAGGCTTTTCTGAATAATTTAATTATATGCTGGTGTCCCTCAAATACACACTTTTTTTTCCATAGCTCATATATAATTTATTCTATATTCATATTCTAATTCTAATTCATATTTTATTCATAATTCATCTGAATATTTTGATTTGTCAAAATTTAATATCTTAAAGTTCATTAAATAAATAAATAAATAAATTGTGTGGGATTCATTGTGATTTCAAAAGTGATCTTACTTAAATCTGCATAACACATCAACGAAATAATTTGTTCATTTAAGTTTACACATTTTATTTTACATATATTATTTACAATGTAATATGCAGAAATAGGAATTCACAGATATCTCCAATGCATGTGCTGTTTTTCTTGTAGTAACATTTCTTTGATCAGATATGTGCTATTGGGTGATTTTGATACTGCTTCCCATATAAGAATAAACAGTACAAAATACATGATTATAAATAGTACTGCTATCATAACAAACATCTGCCACCTTTGCGATGGTTCTTGATTTTCACCTGCAAAGAAAAAACCTATTGTTAGTTGAATGTATGGAAAAGTTAGCAGATTACTATAATCCTAATATAATGGTTAGTTTTGGAAGTATCGAATCTTTACAGAAACATACACAGCCTACTTTTATGAGACAGAAACCCATTAGAAGAAAATTTAAACGCAATCAAATCAAAGTCCCGACACTTTTACATACTTTTCAACGTGATTTGGCAGACATGTCATCCCATGAAAAAGAGAATGGGGGGGGGGGGTTTCCTTCTTATATGCATTGATTGTTTTTCTCGACTTGCGTGGGTTCGAACACTGAAGAAGAAATCAGCAGATACTGGTGTTAATGCTTTCGAGTTTATTTTAAAGAAGTGCCATATTACATAAACACTGATAAAGGAAAAGTGTTCTTCAACAAGAAAGTTTGCTCATTGTTTAAGAACCAAAATATTCATTTCTGCACGACCAGGAGCGAAATGAAAGCACCTATTGCAGAAAGATTTATCAGAATATTGAAAACAAAGATCTGCAAATGGATGACGTATACTAAAAGTAAAAGTTATACGAACGTTTTGCCGAACTTTGTACATACGTATAACCTAACACCACACAGCACTATCGATATGGCCCCTTCGGAAGTTAATCTTCACAACGAGGATCGTGTTTGGAAACATTTGTATGGAACCTAAGAGGAGACTACCAAACCAAAATTTCAAGTAGGTGAAAGGGTGGTTTTAAGTGATGATACCCACAAATTTAGAAAAGGGTATTGGGGTAACTGGATACGAGAATTGTTCATATTGCTCCGGTTATTAATAGAAATCCTGTAGTATATAGAGTTCGCAGTCGGGACGGAGAGTTAGTGGAGGGAACTTCCCATGAACCCTGACTGCAAAAGGCTGATATACCCAATGAACTTCCGGAAGACGTGTATCTAATCGAACAAGTACTTAAACACCGAAAACAGAAAGGAAAGCTTCAATATTTTGTTAAGTGGCTCGGTTATCCCTCATCGTATAATTCTTGGGTTCGTAGCGAAGATGTTTTACTTAACCCTTCCCAGTAACGCCAGGAGGAAAATGTTTCCTACTGACATGCAAACAAAATTACAAGAGGAATTACCACACAAGATCACACGTAAAGGTAAACGGGAGGTTGCTCTTGCCGAAATTTATCCCCCGGGAGAATTGAATAACATCGATTGCGGTTACGATGTGTTTCATATGATACGTCGAATTGGAGGGGGAGGAGTCAACAATATCGATAACAACAATATCACAGGAAAGAAAGTTTTCGAAAAGTCTAAAGAAAGATTTTACAAAGTGTACAAGATTCCCCATGGCAGTTACAATTCAATCTGTTCTTCAATCGTTGTTTGATGTGAGTTCTGTGATTACTGGAAAAAAGAACCCAAACAACGCTATTTCTCTGGCAATCCCAAAAGATTACAACCTGTGTTTCCCAACGAGGGCTGGGGTTTGGGCCTTCTACTGAGTTTTAATAAGATTGGTGTTAAACTGTGAGGTACAATCACTGGGAAATATCCAGTTGATATAAAGGAGGTGTAGCCGCATATTTTGTTTATTCTGATTAAATCCCAAAACAGATAGTTTGTGATACACGTGCACCATTGTTAAGAGTTGTTCAGTGCATCACCAAGTGTTCCTTCGTTTTTGCTCACCCTGATTATTATCCGTTACGAAAACAAATATTTCAATCAAATAGCATGGAAACTCTTTCGGAGAGAGTTGTTCCACTTTCGTGGCGGAAAGATAATAGTTAAATTACACTTCCGACAAGTGAAGGATGACTGATTATCTCAGATATTACACAATGCAGGAAGGTGGAGCTCAAATGATTACGGGGCCCCAAATAGAGCATAGGTACGGATTAGGTAGCACATTCAGAATTGAATGTGCTACCTAATTCACCTTTTTAAGTCCACTTTTAAAACCTGTAGCTCACTTACTCCGTCGTCAAGCCTTAAAAGCCGGTCAGCATATGATAAGATATGTATTGACGGGGTACCTGTACGTCGAGCCTTTATAAATAGAGCATCAGAAGCTGGGAAAACCATTGCTGAATAAACTCAGAGCCTATTACTTCAGCGAGGTCAAGGAAGTAAGAAGAAAAAACCAATACTAAAAAGCGCAATCGAGATGACATATTTTGCTGAGGATATGATGTCAGAGTTTCCGCTCTCGTGTCAACAGCTGTGTGGAAGGAAGTGCTTATTTCACCTATGAACCGATATCCAGTACAGACAGTGGAGGTCCTGTGGAATTTTGATTATCAGGTACATCTGAAGAATATTTGGATTTGGGAAAATCATGCTTACGTGTTCGAGTGTGCATCACTGACAATGATAGTAAACCTAGTGAAGATTTTTCATTTGGTATTGTGAACAATTTTTTCCATTCCTTTTTCAGTCAAATTGCCTTTTTCTGCAAGATAAACTAGTGAATGTGGCATCAGACAACTATCCTTATAGGGCATATATTGAAAACCTAATAAATTATGACAGAGATGCTAAAAACAGTCAACTAACAAATGAATTATTTGTTAAAGATGATGTGGCTAATGTCAGTGATATGTTTACCAAAAGTGAATGTTGGATGCGTAGACAACAAGCTCGAATTAACCAATCGAAAAGTGTCGAGAAGCTTGGATGAATACACACTGATATCATGCATCAAGACCGGTACTTGATCAACAACCTTTCTGTTTGTGTTCATATGTTTCGTAGTTCTCCCGAATTTTGTTTACTGACTGCAACTGCTCATGCTAAGGCTAAAGTGCAGATTGAAGAGGCTACAATTTTTGTCTGCAAAGTCAAAATAAACGCAAAAATTCAACTGGCTCACCTGTCTGTGTTACACAAGTCAAACAAGGTATACATCAATTGAGAGCAAGTGTCTTATTTTTCGATTCCAAAGGGTATATCAGATGCCACACGAGACAATCTGTATCTAGGTGAAATGCTATCTAGATTAATTATTGTACTGCTCGCTAGTGATGAATTTAATGGCACGTTCAACAGAAATCCATTTAATTTTCATCATTTCAATCTGAATTTTCTTGTGGTGACAGCTGACGGTATTCAGTATCCCTCTCAACCATTGACTCCGAACTTCAAAGAAAGGCATTTCAGCAGATTTTACATGTCACTGTTCACATCACTAGGCAAATAGAACAGAGACCGTGGTAATGACATTTCTTATAAGGAATATAAAGTGAAAAGTTCTCTATGGATTTCACTTATCGCCAGATCAAAATGCCATTGCCCCCCCATGTCAGCTTGTTAATAAGAGGAAGTGTGCGACTCGAAGTTAAATTTGCTCAACCTCTTCCTGAAAACATCACAGTGGTTATTTATGCAGAATTGGAGTGTACTTTATCCATAACAAAGGATCGTTCTGTATTACTGGACTATGAACACTGAACAATTAGTAAGCATATTAGAGTTAGAACCCACCACAAGAAAAGTTTGTGCTCGTGATGATTTGCCACAAAATCCGATCAGACAAACAACAGTCGATGTTAGTCGTGAACACAGATCCGACGTGGTGCCAGGACAACATTGGTAAGCTATCTATATTAAAGATAATAACGGTGATTTTTTCGATAGCTTCGGTCGTCCTCCAGAAAGCGATATCGTTAACTTTCTGAATATCAACACTAATAAATGGCAAATCGGTTTGCACTGTGTATATTTTTTAATATTGAAATGTCCATGGTCTTTCTATGCAAAATATTATTAGCAAATGTTATTCCAAGGATTTGTGGTTGAATGATATTGAAGTAACTTATTCTGTTACAGATCATTTACTGAAAATAAAAAATAATTTAAAAAAAAACTTATTTTTTTAAAAATAATTTTTTGAACCACACCAGTTTCTTATTCCCACGTAGCTTTTGGGGAGATAAAAATACGAAGTTGCTATTGCTTCTTCGAGCTCTCCTGCGGGTTGGGAGTGGAGTGGAAGCATTTTCCTCACTGGGACTGGTTGATGTTGATGGTTGATGGGAATGGTTCTGGGGTGTTCGGTTTGTTTAGGGTAGGTTCTGGATGGAATAGTCAATGTTCTTGTTGCTCTCCTTCTGTGTAAGCCAATTGGCTTTTCAAACCTAAACACCTTTGCAAAACAACTAACTATGCTTTTACTTTTTCATCTGGACTGTGATTTCTCATTTTTAAAATGGCACTCATTTCATCATCTAGATCACGCTCCTCTGGTGATTGGAGCATCTTAAATTTTTTAAACATATGATTCATTTTCTAATATGTGAACCCAATAAAGGAATAATGATATTGCCTAATAATGGGAACAGTGCTTCCCCGTGCTATAAAACCAGTTTTCTTCTAGTAATGAAGTGAAGCGATTCGTTTTTTAGTGCTCTATAATTTTTTTTCCCTTCGTAGGCATGACTTCTGGTAATGTTTTAGTGAAATATTTCTAGATAAAACATTTTTGCAGATTTCACAGAGTGTGGTGATTTGGCCGTGTTTTAAAGCTTCATTTGCTTGTTTGGGAGAGGAATGAGATACGTACTTGATGAGATATTCATAGCGTTTGAGTCTATCAGCAACTTAGTGATAAACACTGTGTTGGCTTCCTCTCCTGGCAAAATTCGTGACCTTATGCGTAAAATATCAGATGTTTCCTGTCTAAAGTCTAAAACTAAATATCAGTTGGGTTTCCGTATTGGATCTTTATAAATCTGAATACGTTCGTTTGCCCTGGAAATACTTGGGAAGCTAAACGAGAAAACTGTAATGAGCCTTGGGGATTTTTAAATACAATAATATAATGGCTATTGAGAGAAATTGTCCGAAAATGTGTTCCTATACAGAATAAATTTTGTATCAGTAGAATGACACTGAGGTTATGGTGATGTAAACCTTTTAGGAAAACATCAGCTATTTCCGTGCTGTCTTTAGCCTGCTGAACCAAATCATCAATTATGGGTAAATTTCTCAAAATGGATCAAATTCAGGTAACTTCAAACCATTCACGAATTCTATGTTGGTAAATTTTTTAAACATATCCTGATTTTCACTGTAACTGTAAACGATTTGTTCTGGTGGTGGTTTGATTAGTTGATTACAATGTTCTATGAGATATATAATGTTCTATCAGGAAAAACAATACGAATGTTGTTTTTTCAGACTGAATAGATCCGGAAATAGTGCATGTAAATGGATGTAAGAACATAGCGAAAATGATAACATAATTAGACTGTGATTATTTTATATAATCAGAGATCATGTAAAAATATATAGAAAGTTGTATTTATTATCAAGAAAATAACGCCATCAAGATTTTTTTTTATCACAGTCACCATGTAATCATACCAAAACAAAGTTTTTCTTTTCAATTTCTAAGAAAAAAAAGCTACTGTGGAATAATAGTAACAATAACAGTGATGTGAAAACTGCACAAGAGAAGGGCGACACTGCAAATTATCGTGTTGGGACACAATCATGGATTTTTACCTACCGTGTAGAATGTTGTTTAGTTTTCTGTCCCATAGATAGCCTCTTTTGCTTATGGGTTGTGTGAGTGTAAGTAATTATTCTTTAAAATACTAATAGGGAAAAGTGCATGTGTCTGTTGACAATATGCACTTCTCAAAAGTGTATCCAAATCATTTTGTTATGGAAGTCGTTTTGAGTTGACAACTCCCTTTTTTTTGGACAGAAAATGCTACATGAATTTGGATGTTTTGTGGCTCACCACTTACTGCAGCTATCTAATATAAACTCTAATCACTGCCGCAATCACGACTCTACTCTAAGAATTACCACCCATTAACATGAAAGAAATAAACCAAAATGTATTGGAAAATTAGTATAGCCATCTATAGACAACCAGAGACAAAACATGATGAGAATGATGGATGTGTGTCACCCTGGGAAAATTCCAAGATAACGTATTTCAAAAACATCGGCCACAATTTCATAAGCAAACCAAAACGCCATGGGATATCACAGAGAGACATATGTTCCCCAGAAATTTCCAAACACATAACGACACGACTGCTTATCTCTAAATATCACCCTCAATGCTTAATGCGAAGCCAACACACGATTTGATGTCCTTGACAGAAGGGGGGGCCCAGCGAAATTCCAAACATTCTAAAATTTATCTTATAACTGTCCATCACCCATAATGGCATACGCAAACAATTTACTTATCTACAAATCATAACAATACACATCCAAAACAAACACGCTGCTTACCTCCATTCACCCTACCTCTATTTTGTTCATAGCGTCCCACCAATCACACGAATGCTTATCCACTAATATGTTCCTTTTCCATTCTAAACAATAACGTCACTTATTTACAACTAACAAATGATGTAATTTATTTACAACTAACAAATTATGTCGTTTATTTACAACTAACAAATTATGTCATTTATCTACATCTCATAATAAAACACACCCACATCACGATTCCTTATGTTATCTTGATCTGGTCAGAAGTGCCACACCAATCACAACACGAATCCTTATCACTACCATCACCCATAACTCCATACGCGAACCAAAACAGAAGAACTGAAGCCATTGATACATATACCCAAAGGGGAATTCCAAACATTCCAAACTCATGACGGCATACACAATGACGCCATCATCTCAACAACCAATCACGTCGCGATTCCTTATCTTTTCTTGATCTTGATCTGATTTAAAGCGCCTACCATACTACTCCAGTGAGGAAAACACTTCCAATCCACTCCCTGCCTGCAGGGAGTGGAGTGGAAGTGTTTTATATAAATAAGAAATAAAAACACGAAATTGGTACTGGTTCTTCGAGCTCTCCTGCTCGAAGAACCAGTACCAATTTCGTGTTTTATCGCCCCAAAAGCTGCATGGGAATAACGAACTGGTGTGGAAAAAATGGTAAGTGAAAAACAATTTTATTTTTAAATTAAATTTTATTTTCAGTAAAGGATCAGTTACAGAATAACAGGCCACAATATCATTTAACCTCAAATCCTTAGAATAACATTAGCCAATAATATTTTGCATAGTAAGACCACGATATCTCAATATTAAAAAATATACACAGTGCAAACCACACTCGAGAGATTCCTTAGCTTGTACAGGTACAGAATTATAATGTCATTTATTAGTGTTGATATTCAAAAAGGCAACAATATCGCTTTGGGTAGACGATCGAAGCTATCAAAAAAATCGCAGTGTTTGTCTCTAATATAGATAGCTTGCCAATGTTGTTGTCCTGGCAACCAGGTCAGATATGTGTTCACGCAAACATCAACTGTTGTTGTCTGATTGGATGTTGTGGCAATTCATCACGAGCGCAAACTCCTAAACCCACTTTTCTTGTGGTGGATTCCTCTAGTATGCTTACTAATTGTTTAGTGTTTAGTCCTGTAACACAGAATGATCCTTTGTTACGGATGACGTACACTCAAATTCTGCATAAAGAACCACCGTGATGTTTTCAAGAAGAGGTTGAGCAAATTTAACTTCGAGTAACACACTTCCTCTTCTTAACAGGCTAACATCGGGGGAAACGGCATTTTGAACTGGCGATAAGTCAAATCCATAGAGAACATTTCCCTTTACGTATTCCTCATAAGAAATGTCATTACCACAGTCTCTGTGCATTTGTCTAGCGAGGTGAACAGTGACATATAACATCTGCTCTAATGCCTTTCTTTGAAGTTCGGAGTCCAAGGTTACTGAATACCGTCAGCTGTTATCCGACGAAAATTCAGATTAAATGATGAAAACTAAATGGATTTCTGTTGAAAGTGCCATTGCATCCAAGTTTGTACAACGGTCGGCAAAACAGTCGTATAACTTTTACTTTTAGTATACGTCATCCATTTGTAGATCTTTGCTTTCAATGTTCTGATAAATCTTTCTGCAACGGTGTTTTCATTTCGCTCCTGGTCGTGTAGAAATGATTATTATGGTTCTTAAACAATGCAAGAACTTTTGATACTTTTGGTCTGTCTCAGGACATCTGTATTTGATTCCCAGGTTTCTGCATGGATGCACACTATTTGTAATGGTGGATGGTTACTTATCCTCTTAGCATTCAACTACTATTGCCATAGTCTGCATGGTTCGGTACTCTCTTCAGCCTTCTTCCTCCTATATATATATATATATATATATCAATGATCTACTTCGGTTGATATCCAACCCAATACAAAATTTTTCAGAAGACAGCACATTGCGCTCCTACCCTTTCACTTGATAAACCTTACTCAACACAACGCACCTCAGCCAACTGAACAACCACCACCGCCCTCAATTCTGTACTCGTAGCCGTCCACCAATCGGACTGAGTTACCCTCGTCAAGTTCTATGCTATTAAAACTCTTTTCTCTCTTATTTCTCACATAAGAACAACCATTTTCTCCAAGTATTAACTTTGCAGAATTGAAATATCCAAAGAAGTTGACCTTTCTCTTAGAATTACCCAAACCTCCAGCCTCTCCTATCATAAAAACATTACACCCCTTGCTTCCTCAGCTAAAAAACTATGATTTCTCTTTCGCTGAAGATGTTACTGAACAGTTGTTAACGTTATAGAAACCCCCGCGGATATTGAATGCTGCATCACATTTCGGGTGGTGCTCCTAAGAGTAATATAATTAATAAGATCTACCTCGAAATGTAATAATTAATACAGGGGAGGCAAAGTAGATTGATAAATAATCTGTCTCTTACCAACTCATTCCCACAACTTTCACACAGGCAATTGGTTTCTGCATTATGTATTCTATAAATATTTTCATGGCACACGTTTGTATGAAATAGCATCAATAATACCCTCATATATTACTAAGTCTGTTGGAAGTGGTGTGGCTGCCGTTAAACATCCTTTCACAGTATACCTTGAAACCCACAGAACAAGTTTCTTTTTCTTACACCTTCAACCTTGCTGAAATGTGTAACAGTCTTCGCTTTGGTGTGTTTCTCAATTAATAGAGGCTTTTTAATCAAATGTAAACACGTTTCTCCTTTCCCAACCCACTACGTATATATGCCATACTAATGTACTAATGGTTGATCAGCCAACCTCTCGTGTATGAACTCAAGATAAATAATGACAGAATATAAGATCTGATTACATAAAGAGCTGATGGAAAATAAGCTTTGATGTAATCATGAGATGATGTAATATAATTTCTGATGAAATCAAATGCTGGTCGAATATGAAGGCTGATTAACAAAGTGCTTATCGAATATATGCTCTAATTATCCGAAAAGATGAACAAATAATTGCAATAATTAAATCAGTGCCTGATTGAATATAATAAATTATCAAATCAGAGAGGCGACGAATAAACGGACTTTTTTAAAAGTATTAAACGATACCAAATTTTTTATGCTAAACTGCTTTTATTCAACTGTTAGAATAAGACAAAGACACATGACGCTTAGGAAATTAAGTTTTATGAGGGATTTCACTGGATGCATTAGTTTGTTATTCAGAACAGAAGGAAAGAAAAGCTCTCCAAGCTTGACAGCCTTTCGGAATGATAAGAACAGATGGTATTTGATAATCATAGAGGACGTTTAATCGGGTAACAGTCGATATCAGTGTGGTGTTGTGTTTAACTGGCGTCCACTGCCACTCGTGGAATGAACGTTTTAATCATGAAAATGAAGAATGATTGGTGACGCGCTCTCATTTATTCCAGGTAAGGTGAGGACAAGAAATAACACTTTCCTCACCATTAATAGCCTCTAGACCGCTATGCAATTTCGGTTCTCTCAATTTGCTGGTTTACTCCAATAATAATCTTACCTTTCGAAAGAACATTTGTAGATTGTAGCTCGTCAATCAGTTTTATTCTTGTTTAATCGCCACGAGCACTGTTCAGAGATTTTATGCGAGTCCGTTTTTAATCTCCTGTGAGCAAGCGCGCCACCCATCTTGCGCAAAGCTTTCTCATTTGCAATTATTCATGCAAAATATATCCTACACGGTTTTTGAAATGCCTATATTCTCAGCAATTTCACTCACTTTGACTCGCCGGTCATTTAATACCATATCGTGCACTTGATGAATGATTTCTGGTGTTACACTTTTTTGGACGTCCTTCACGTGGATCATCTTCAATGCTGGTACAGCCATGTTTAAACTTGGCAGCTCATTTCTTAATTGTCGAACACGAAGGAGAAGAGAGCCCATAAACTTTATGAACTTCGAATGAATTACTTTTGGCGGTAAACATTCTTTTACAAAGAATTATTAACCGCACGGTCTGAAGCACAGCTGTTTTTAAATGTCTGAATTTGCTTCAGACAGCTGAAAGCAGCTGCCTAAAGCAACACGTTTGCTTCTGAGAGCTGTTTTAAACAAAATACTTGCTAGAATGACTTGCAATTTCACATGGATGCTTAGGACAGATGTATGAACGTAGGAAAAAAAATGCACCGATAGTGTTACCATCTATGGTTGAAACCGAGAACTTTTCAGACAACTTTCGTATACATATCTAAAGTTCGACTACTAAATTTAGACTAATGCTTTGGTATTTCAGGTGCTGGACCAAAACCATCTCCAAATGCCTGTGATAATCTGGAGAAATATTTTTCTCACTTTCTCTAGACGTTTTAATCGTGTAATTTCAATCCATTCAGATTGAGATTGGATTGAGAGTAATTGGCTGGGCACGGAATTCAGTCAAGTCGTATTGATGGAACGTTTTTTTTCATTGTTATTAAACATCATAGATAGTTATCTGTAATGTGATACTGAAAGCGATCCTGAAAATTGGCTGATGAAAAGAACATCTTCCAATGGGTGGAAATAAATGTACGTGCTAATCTGAAAGTGAAGCTTTCCGTTTCCGGTTGTAGTGCAAATAAATATTATTCACACATGGATATATAGATTCCCACTTTAAATGGACAAAACATATAGGATACCTACATACCAAACTCCGGATCATCGCAGCAAAACTCTTCTAAGATAAAGACATTATTCCACCCAACATAAAAAAAACTCCTATATCACGGTAACTGCGAATCCCTACTAAGATACGGAATAACAGGCTATATAAATACATCAAACAGCCACCTAACAAAATTAGAAACACTACACAGGAAAATCGTGTCAACAGTGATCTGGACACCTTACACGCAACAACCAATAGCCGACAAGCACATGACGATACACAGAATTCTGAGCATTAAAAACCTGAAACACTACATGACATTAACAAGGAATTACTTCAACATCACCTATCGAAACAACAGAGACACACATCGTATAACACGACCTACGATAACTCTCTACATCCCCACACCCTTCAACAACTCATACGGTTCTTTTGTGAGATCACATCAGATACCCACGCAACCCAACAATCTACCAAGAAAGTTAAAACACGTAGATAACTAGAACATTAAAAAACGAACTCCAGAAAATATACCAACACAGTTAAGAAACCATTAACACTAATATACACATCACAAATCACTCGCATCCAATGCCTACACCCCATACATTAGCAGTAAAACAAATAGTGAAGGCTAAATCCCACTCTCTTCATAAAAGCAAACCCAAGATTCGAAGTAGGTGGGATTAACCTGCCTCACTAATCTACCAGTAATCCTTATAAGTAAATGCAGAAATTTGTAGGTCTAATCAACCTTTCTCAAAATTAAAAAAAATAATAAATAAATAAAAAAATTAAAAAAAATGAACACTAACACAAACAATTCTGTATAATCTTCATCGTAAATATTAGAAGAATATGTGTTGTAAATACATAATATAAAAGCAAAAGAGTATTTAAAAAATTATTATTAAGAGTCAGAGTCTCATCGAGGGAAGACACCTATTATACCCCAACAATCATATTTTTTCTTGAATTCCATCACACTGTTTGCACTGAGAACCCATTCAAATCACGCATCACCCTCTGAGAGAAAAAGCAAACCCTCACACCCTTTTTATCGGGCTGCATTCTCAGCTCCCAAGGATGTCCCATCGTCCTTTCCCCACCCTCCATAAATTGAAAAATTCCATCAATTTAAATCCTTTATGTCCCTTCAGAAGTTTGTAAGTCTCAATCATATCACCCCTCATTTGACTTTGCTAGTGTCTGCAGTCTATAAATTCTCAATCTGTCTTCATAATCAGTATACCACAATCCTGATGTCATTTTTAACACTCGCCTTTGTACTCTTTGCAATATATCAGAATCACAACGGAAACCAGGACACCAGACCTGCGCACAATAATCCAAGTGAGGTCTTATCAAGGCCGTGTAAAGAGGCGAAATAACATCCTTATCTTTACTTGTGAACGTTCGTTTCAATTGCAATTATCTTTTGAGTGGTATTTACAATCTTTGCGACATAGCCAATGAAATTCATCTTCCTATCTATTATCACTCCAAGATCTCTAACCTCATGAGTTTCTTCTAGCGTAATCCAACCAATATAATAAGACAATGGATTCTAATTATGCAGAAGTGAATGACAATACATTTACTGATATTGAACTAACATTCATTTTCCCATGCCCACATTTCTAGCTTATTCAAATCATACTGCATATCAGCAGCATTCCTGATTACCCTTCCTATCTTTGCATCAAAATCAAATAGCTGTATGCTGCTCGTCAAATCATTCCCAATATCAATAATTTACAGAATGAATAACAGTGGACCAAGAACTGATCCTTGTGTTACACCACTGGTTACTTTAAATCTTGCAAATTCAAATCCCGCGTACACCACTTTTTCATATCTGTCAGTCAGCGATCTTCTCATCCACGCTAATAGTCTATAACCGAAACCAATTTTCTCCAATTTATGCGACATTCTACCATGCTATATTCTGTCAAAAGCCTTATCAAAATCCAAAAACATCATAGTTTATCCATTCCAGTTACGTAGGTCAATGGGAACATTGTTATAGAATGTGAGCTAGTTGCTAAAACATGCATTTCCCTTAGTAAACCCATGTTGCTTATTGAAAAGTAGAGATTCATTGACATCCTATTTCTGAATGCGAGCTCTAACGAATATTTCTGAAGTCTTCACCATCACTCCTGAGATACTAAGTGGTGGTTTGTTCGCCACATCGGTCTTTGTGCCACCCTTGTGGAACGGAATTACCATATATTCCTTCCATTCCTGAGGATTCTTCCCTGTTCTGAGAATCATATTAAACAGCCTGGTCAAGGGAATGGCCAGTTCAGCTGAACACTCTTTTAGCACACCTGCTGCTATCCCATCAGTCCCTATTGCTGAATGCTTATTCAGTTTTGTTGAACAAAACTAAACAGCACAATGTCGTGTACACCAGGTTCATAGATTTTAACAAAACGGGCACGCATTATTTGAACAGCCTCTTCTGCATCTGTAACCCTCATACCATCTGCATTTAGAAGGGTTATTATTCATATTCATTCTTTCTTTTACCTGCAGCATATCTGTAGAATTCTTCTGGGATATCGTTAGCACGCAGAGCCCGATTCCTTTTCGTACTAATACTTTGTTTTCCATACAACAGTTGTGACTATTCTACCCTGCCGCTTATAATTTCAATAATGCGCATCATTCTTACGCGCACGTGTTCCTTACAAATCATATTTTGCTTAGGAATCAACTGCTTAATAAGATTACACATCCATTTGACTCTTGCCCTATTTATTCTTCGAACTATCGGCACACACCTTGAAATCGCGTCATTTAAGTATTGTTTAAGGGGAACAATATTTCTCACGTCCATAACGATGTTTAAGCTATACGTGTCTCCTGGGTGGTGCTAAATGAGAAACAGCGATAGGCAGCCAGTCCATCCTAAGGATCTCCTGACCAATCACATGATGTCCACTGAATATAATAACTTGCAGAAACCAGAATTTAGAAAGATTGGCCCTACACTACGTATTTGTCAATTAAATATTGAATCTATTAGCAAAGCCAAAATGAGATTATTTATCGAAATTATTGATAACATGCTACTGATCCAGAACAGCTCCTTAAAAGAGGTCGCACTCCAGATTACACTGCTATTGGTGCAACTTATCATGAATTATATGAAATAACAACGTACGTGTGAAATAGTCTTAAAGAAGTTTTTCTTCTTTTTCAAAATATTGAAGAAAACTTATATACAGTAGTGATAAAAGTTCAAGATATTACAATTACGAATATTTATAAACCACCTGGATCATCTAGGCCGGAGAAAAGTATTCCGAATACTGAACATCCCGCGCTTTATATTAGGGACTTTAATAATCACAATGGACAGTGGAATTATGCTCGAAGCAAAGAATGTGGTGAAAAACGTGTTGATTGGATCGAAGTAAATAATCTTCACTTAGTCTTTGATGCCTTTGTCTTTGGCATAAAACATATGCGGATATGCGGCTTGGAAAAGAGACAATAACCCTGATTTATGTCTTGTGAGCAAAAATAATTCAGGTCACCCTATGCAAAATTTGAGAAGGGTCTTAACTGACTTTCCTCATGGTCAACATAGACCGCGTTAATTGACATTGGTATTTCTATTTCACTTCTAAGATCAAAGTCTATCCCAGGCTGGAATTTCAAAAAGTCTGACTGGAATAAATACGCAAATGAACTTGACAAATGTATTCGCTGGATTTCTCCTATAAGTAGTAATTTTCATCGATTTATAGGTGTAGTTCTGCTTGCTGTCAAGAAAATTATTCCTAGAGTATTCTTTTAAGGTATTAGACACAACTATATACAAGGTTGGAGCGAGGAATGTGAATTACCTTATAATGATGAATATCAGATAAACAATGATCCAAAAACAGCAGACGAACTTCTAGAAAACTTGGATGCATGCAAGTTTTCCAGCCGTAAAACTTGGAGACTTCTCCGGAAACTAGGTGGTAATGCTCCTTTGATTAAAGAACAGAACAACCAAGAATCACCCCAGATCAACTAGCTATACACATTGTTAATATATATCACGTATTCCAATCAACAAAAAGCATACAAGATATATTAAGAGAAAATTAAAAGAATTTAGCAAGTCTTCACCTATAACTTCAAATTTTGCACGCCTTTTACGCAGCAAGAAGTTGAAGCAGCCTTAAAGGAATTAAAGCCTGGTAAGGCTCCTGGTTTTGATAACATTCATCCAGAATTTTTGATTAATCTGGGAAGAAATGCAAGACTATGATTAACTAAGTTCTTTACTGACCTTCTTACAACTGGTAAACTTCCCACTATTTTTAATAAAGCCAAAATAATTTCAATTTTAAAGCCTGGTAAGCCTAATCAAAACCGGAAAGTTACCGACCTATTACTCTCCTCAGTTGTTGTTAGAAACTCTTTGAAAGACTTTTTTTATAATAGAATAAGCTCAACAATTTTTAAATATATATCCCAATAGAACAATCTGGCTTCAGATCAAATCGTGGGTGTGGTGACCAGTTTCTCTCTTTAGTAACTCACAGAGAAGCTGGTTTTCAAAAAGGTTTTAAAACATCAGCAGCATTTATGGATTTGTCAACAGCCTTCGATGCCGTTTGGAGACAAAGCCTTCTATAGAAATTATATAAAATTATCCCATGTAAAACAATAGTCCATATTATTAAAAATATGTTAAGAGATAGAAGATTTATAGTGGCCATAGGAAATAAAACTAGCTGTTTTATCTCTGTTATTATTCAATCTGTATATATCTAATCTTCCCGTCACTACATGAAGGAAATTTTGTTATGCCCACGATATAGCAATAACTACATAGCATAAGTCATACAGAAGAAATTCTAAAAGCTGACTGAACTATTCTGGATGAATATTTTAAAAGATGGAGACTCTGTTTAAATAGGAGCAAGACAGTAATATCTTGTTTTCATCTAAATAATAAGTTGGCAAATGTGAAACTAAAAATTGAATTAAACAACACTATACTTCCATATAATAAATTCCTTAAGTACTTGGGAGTCACACTTGACCGTTCTCTCACTTTCAGACAACATCTTTCAAACTTAGCATAAGAACTAAGAACACGTGATAATATCCTACAGACATGTGGCGCTACTCTTCGGACAATAGTCCTTGCTTTGGTATTCTCAAGTGCTGAATATTCTGCAACTCTGTGGATAAATAACCCTCACACAAGGATTATCGATTCTCAATTGAATAACATCTTAAGATTAATTGCCGGCTCTATTAGATCGACTTCAATATATTGGTTCTTTAGTCCGTGAATTTCAAAAACATTTCTGGTAATCCAAACCTACCTATACCTCAGGATCTCAACTCTTAACGTCAATAGATTGAAATCTCGCCATCCATCACTACAAGCAGAAGAAGAACTAGTGCTATATAATTTTAATCCTTTAACAAAGGGAGAAAACGTAGAAGGAAAATATGAAAGAACATTTGCATAACACCTTTAAAGGTGATCAAATCAGTACCGGATCAGATTTACCTCGTAAAACCTGGACAGTACTAAATAGGATTCGGAAAAACCATGGCCTATGTGGAGATACTCTCTATAAATGGAACAGACAAACATCTCCAGAATGTGACTGCGGTGTTCCACGACGACACTCTGTGCAAAATATTGTAAAAGAGTGAACGTTGGTGCTTGTCAGAATGCCTGGAATGACTGTTTACAAACGGCTCCTGAAGCTGTGACCTGGATTACGAACCTAGATCTGAATTTATTATGATATGATTTTTTTCCCTTTTATAATATATTAAGACTTTTAGTTAATTCTGTTAATATTCCAACTCCTTGGTTTAGATCTGTGTTTTCCTTCAAAGTTCTTAACTTAAAATATTTTAAATTAATATATAATAACATCGCTATTCTCTTTTTTTAACATCATGTTTTTGTTATGCGCTATGTATGTATGTAGTATTGTTTAAAGGCTTCCCATGCACTGTCGATATTCCTCTCATCCATCAACCGATCCCATTCCACTGAACTAAGTGTACTCCTAAGTTAGTCATAATAACTACCACCAATTTGAGGTAGAATAGTTACATCTTTAACTGAAACGCCCTCTGACACTATAATCAAATCTAACACTCCTTTCCCTCAAGTTCCTTCTGTTATATAATGCACGAGAAGTTGTCCCTCAACAGCTCAATAAACGCATTTTCATTCTTCTCATGAGATTGTGCTACTACTGGATTAATATTTGTATAATTAAAATCTAACATTACGATTACTCTTTCCGCGCTCATATTTTCTATTTTTTTGATGCATTTCTTCATCACTATCAACCGATCCACCAGGTCTGGAACAACACCCCACTATGTAATTGAACTTGTTAGATTCCTCCTCACATCAGACGATTTCAAACTCACTGCCACTTGAAATACTGTTGGTAGTACTACAATCATAGGTCTCAACTCTAACTGTATTCACGTCATCCGATATCATTAGCAGAACGCCCCCTCCTCTCCTATCTTATCTATCCTTCCTACAAATAGTGTACCTTTTACACTCGATACCAGTTAACGTCTGGTTATGGTAGCCAGGTCGCACTAACGCCTACAATTTGAGTTACCAACATATTCACTAAGGCAGCAAACTCTACCCCTTTGTTTTTGATACTCCTAGCATTCGTGTACAGACATAATAATCTACTTGCATGTTCTTTCGTGTGCTCTTGTCTGCAGTCGGCATTACACAGTTGGACATTCATATTTTCTCTATTCCTGCCTTTATTATTTAACTTCCCAGACTCCCTGTGTTAGGTCTCATTCCATTTATTAGGTTTTCTAGACTCCTGACACCAAACGATTTCAGGAGTGGGTTGTTCCTCTTATACAAATGAAATCTGCTCTCAAACTCTTTCCACACATCCAAAAACTAGCATCCGTTTCTTCTACACAGATAACGCCTCGAATCTTTTACCATTATAGCTCTTCTTCTTAATTCATTTTATCATATTGAGGTAAAACACTGACTATTTTCACTTTTTCATTCTTCACTCTCGCCTCGTCCAACAACCTTTTCATACTGAACATTATACCCAGTTAAGTCGTTAGTTTTATTTTTTAGTTTATTTAGTTTTATAATTTAATTTAGTTTAGTTTAATTTTTAGTATAATTTTGTAAAAAAAAAAAAAAAAATCAGCTTACGCCTTTTATACCTTTGTAGGAAATACTTGAGGTTCGTTTAGTCTTATCTAACTTTTGGAGACTGATTGGTCAGTTCAATATTTACTGGTGGCCAATAGCTGGCTGAATGCTGTCACTAATTTTTGCTGCAGCAGTGAACAGCCGGTTAACAAGTGTCGCCATCACTTGGTTCCTAACCCTAACACAATAATCTTGATTTCTGAAATAGTGTTGGTTCTACGGTCAATTTTCTTGAGTTTCCGGGGAAAAAAAAAAAAATCCGCTTGCCCGTCCCAGAGATCGGATAACTTTGGAACCGGTCGAAAACTGGTTTAGAAAAAGGTCCTCTAATCGTCGACTAGGCTTGAAAGTTTATAAATTATTATGCGATAAATAATATTCCTCTTTATTTATCAATTCTGTTAGAGGTAAAGGAATTAATACACGTTATTGAATTCGTACACGCACAGTGTCTATAATACACTCACTCACATTAGGCATAAAATATGGCCAATATGCCATAATTTTTTTTTTTTCATCCTTCCTAAAGAATACCTGACCATATGAAATCCGTCATGTTCAACAAAGGACCTTGTCTTTTTCAACTATCTCGGTAAAACTCTCATTATGCTCAATCCGTACGTTAAATATTCGCTAAAGAGCTCTCAATTGGCAAAAAATTATGCTTTATGGCATTTTTGGTTTTACTTTTATATTACAGGTTACTTTTTACGGGTTTAATTTTCATACAGTAAACCCTCGATTTAACGGACGGACAAATTTTCCTGTCCGTATGTCACATGTGAAAATTAACACCCTGTTAATTTTAAAATGCTTTTACCAAGATATGCTTATAATTAAATTAACAGGTTATTTTTTATTATTAATTTCCTGCTATGTTTAGCAACTTTTCGCGAATAGGTCAAGAAATTTAACTTCAAAACGTGCTACACTACGCTTCCAAAACTTCGTTCATTACTTTGCAAACTTAAACAGAAACATCTTCCTACTCAGTTTCCAGGAGTGTACAAGATTTTTTGTGATTGCGGAAAGCCATATTATGGACAGACTGCTAAATCCATCATTCTACGTTTGGATGAACACCGTAGAGATATTTCCTATAACAGGACTAGAGCTAGCGCTCTCTCTAGCCACGTTCTCTTTTCTGCTAACTCAGACGAAGGCCGCCAGCACATTGTAAACTGGACTCAAACTGCTAATATCCATGTGTGCTACGATGAACTCGAAAGAAAGATTGTTGAATCAAGAGAAATTTCTCTAGATTCCTCTCATATCAACAACAGCCTGAGTTACAATCTCGCGGACGCACACGTTGCTTCTGTTCAGTACTGGCGCACTCGCGACAGCGCGTAGTATTCGTTTGTATGGAACTCATACTTGCATTTTTTCAAACATGCTACTGTTTTTCACTTGTTCTGTTAGTACAATTTTAAGTCTGTAATTTTTTATATATTTCTTTGAGTATGATACCTGATGATGTTCTTGTAACGAAACTAGTAAACTAGTAGTATCTTGTTAAATATATCTTGCCATCTTTTCTCTCGGTAATAGTCATTAAACTTATTTTATATATATATATATATATATATATATATATATATAAACAATTCAAAAGTTAAAAAAGAAAACTTGATAGTTTTTTTCAAAGCAGGATTACCTAAACCAGGCGCCTCAACATTGAACGTTAACTTCAGATTAACTTATCTAAAAGCGTGAAAGTTGCGCGTAAAATAGTTTTTTTTTTTTTTTTTTTTTTGTTATTACAGAGCTAATATTGATAAAGGTGCAGTATGTTACAGATATTTTTATTTTAAACAATTCTCGGTTTAACGGAATTGTTTAAAATAAAAACAATTTTAGCACCCTTTAGCCCGTATTAGTCCGTTAAATCGAGGGTTTACTCTACTAGCAAAATTAAGTGAATTTGACTTGTCATTAAAAGGTTGCATCAATCATTTCTCAAATTAATTTTTCGTTGGTTTCATGTTAAAAAAAACTGATTTCAAAAATTGGCTTCAAAACATCAAGTTCTGCTTTAATTCTTTTGTTTCTTTCTTTTATTTGACATTTTAATTTTTAAGTTTACTTCTGTTTTCTGTATCTACCAGTATTTGTTTGATCCGCGGAAAGAGATGCTTAAAATGTCTTTCAATGGTGTTTTAATTTCATGCTATTCTTAGCTGAACTTTTTAGAAGACTTTGGTTGATTAAAAATCAAAATATTATCAACTGCATGCGGCACATGTTCTGAGGTCGTCAGAACAATCTTAACATTTGCATTTGGATTTCTTGTCGTCGACTAGGCTTCTAAATTGCATTGCTGTAAACCGGTGAATATATGTGAACGCGTTGAAGAGGAGACTGAAATGAGCCATTTTTATGTGAACAAAGTTCGTCCACCCCTATTGTTATATTAGATTTGATTTTTCTTTGTCTACTCTTCGAATTTGGCATTTTCTTTGTCTACTCTTCGAATTTGGCATGTTCCGGGAATTTGGAATTCCCGGAACACCGGTTAAGTGGTACTTAACCGGTGTTCCGGGAACTAGTTACAAGTGTACAACCCGTAAAAGATGTCACATGACACACTTCTGAGTGGAATTAGCTACTCTGATCCAACAACTGAAGACTGCTTTGCGCGTTGACTTCTAAACCAATAGAAGATCGTTTGTAGGTCATGTGTTTGCAGGAGGGGCGGGGTGAAGACTCTCTTTTACAGTCATTCAGTGATGTGTGTTTGGTTTGTATGTTGTGTAATATTTTAATAGCGCAGACTCCAATCTGCAAAAGCCGACAAGCTCAAGTATCTTATTATAATAAGTTAAATTTTTACAAAAGGCAAATCCATGCATATTTCTGTTAGTTTTAAGACCCTAATGCTTTTCGTGTTCCGCAAATTTTTCTTATAATCAAAACTGTTTCTTGACTTCCAAAAGGTTAAGAACCACTGATCTAGCCGACTTACTCTTCTGTCTTCATATCAATCTGTCCATGAAATTAGTTTTGATTTCAAACATTTTTTTTAATTCGTAAAACAAATAGAAATGTCACGTGTAGTTTCTGATTACCTGTTTTATGCGGAGGTGGAAAGGGTTTTCTACTGAACTCTCGGTTTTCATCCAGCGATGGGACAAATGGGATGGGAAAACATATACAGGACAACACAATCCTCCTCTTGCATTTTTCTTCTGTAGTTAATTTTGTGAAAACCAATAATATAATATTTATTTTCTTACCGAAACTGGATCAGAGAAGTTATTAGCAACAAATGAAACTTTAACTGAGGTTACTCTGCCTAAAAAGTTCCCTCTGTTTTCTTTCCCCTGCAGTTTTCTTTCCCTTTTGCCAGTCTTTAGTGTAATATTATTATCCCATCCAACTTGAAAGAAACTTAATCCCTCCTCCTGCACTACAGATAATTAATGTGCTCAATTTTAATCACTTTTGGAAACCCTCAGGTTTCCCACTCGCCACTCTTATTGGTGCTACCATAATAATTTTTCTTTTGGGTTGTTTTTTCACTTTCATTTCTTTCTTCTTAGAACAGCAATGCAATAAAGTTTCTTCTAGAAATTGAACGACGGTGATTAAAGAAATCCCAAGCCATATTCCAACGTATCCACCAATGTAGCTGAAGATCTCGATGCGCTGCAAGTAAATTGAAAATAATCTAAAATCAGTTAATATTGATATTTAGCATTCACACACACACACACACACACACACACACACACACACACACACACACACACACACACACACACACACACACACACACACACACACACACACACACACACACACACACACACACACACACACACACAAAGTAATTTGTGAATATAAGGAATCGCTTCTGCTAATATGAATCCCTCCAAGAAAGGCTGTAAAACTATTAACCTATGGTACGTTAGCTAGCCATAGAACTATCCAAATAAAAGAAGAAATCTCATTTCTTTTCTCCCTGCCGTTGACATAATGGCCCTTCAACAATCCTGGTTCCCATATAACGCGTCCAGGAAAGAGAGAAAACCACCTGTTCTGTGCCATTTTTTGGACCAGCAGCTTCCTTCCCCCAAGTTATGTTTATTAGCACGTAATCCATGCTTCTGCGATAAATATTTCTCAGGTTGAACGATAAACTGCGTGAGATGACAAGCTTAACACGGTGATAACTGATGTAAATGAACAATATGTGCGAAGAATGATTTTTGATTGTAGGTAATATCGGCACACTTTTTAAGGGTCCAGGGAATCATCTAAAAATAATTCCTAACAGAATTTCGAAATACTAATGCTGAATTCTTTCTCCATGTATCTTTGATTAGACTGTAATTATAACAAATAAGTGTGTCCCTAATTGTAGGAATATGAAATAGTCCAACCTTCAGTCAACGACTAGCCACAGCCAGTGTTAATAAGTTCATTTGGTGGGAAAGTTGTGCGGTGTGCAAAATCGTAAGTCGCTTCTATGATATGAATACAAGAAATAGATTACGTATAGTTTACTTTTGTTGTAGCTATCTTTGCAGAAAAAGAAAACCCCCCAAGTATTTGCTTTATATTTGAATGCTCTGAAATGTTCATATCCGTAAAATATGCCAACTTTAACAGCATCGATTTAACACTCTTTGTTCATCATCAGTATTATTCTATCCTTCGTCTTTAAATGCTTATTCTTATTTCGGATCTTATAAATGTCATTTAATGAATGCAACTTATTTCTTGTATATGACTTCCTCCAATATAATCAATGGAGTCGATTCCTTCTATTTCACAAAAGATTTCGAGGTGAAATCCTTCGCAGTGAGAAAGGTACATTTACGAGGACTTCTAATCAAATCGGATTTGGTCTCAATATACAGCAGTAAAATAGAGCATTTTTATCCAGCATAATACATGCATAAAACTTTCCAAAGAAGTCTTTCATGTACATGATAACCCCCCCTCTCATCATTTCAATTGCAATTCAAGGAATCACTGTGTTAATTTGCTGGCGATGCGTCTTCCTCTTTGGCAGAATGTTTAACGCTCATACCTCCCGCATGTCCGTTGCAGGTCGATCGGTTCAAATTCCACCGTGAACCTCGATGTTTTAAATGTTTTTAGTGTTAGACAAGCTTCCTCACCTTGTCAGATCACTGTACGTACCGTTGGATGTCTGAAGGGGCTTGCAGAAGTGTGATGTCTGGTTATTTGAGCAACGTTTCTGGCTTATCTTAGACATTCATGGTAGTAAGGCCCAAGATGGTAGTAGAAATTTGTTGGTGGGCTACATTAAAAAAAGAAATTTGGGTGATGGTGAAGTTGAGTGATTCAATGCTGAATAACAGTTAGTTACATTTTCTACATCCTGAACAGAAATGGATTTACTAGAATTTATATCATCATCATTATCTTCACCATCTTGACATTTTTCAATGATAGGTGACCTTTTGACTTGATTCATTCTTAAATCGTATTGCGTATTTTTTGGGAAAACACGACTGGAGGAACGAAGCATTTGTCTTTATACTTTAACATTTGTTAATGTCCTTCAGCAAACGCTTTTTGTTCTATGAGATTCCATTTTATATTTAATATTATGCTTGCTTTTACGTTTTTAGTCTCAGTGTATCTTAATAAATTTTGTAGTCAACGTGATTTACAGCCTCATCAACTTCAATTATTTTCATTGAATATTTATATTTCACTTCCTTTGTAATGTTTGAATAATCGTACTGAAGTGTGGCTTTTTTTTTTGCGCTAAATGCGAATAGAGATTTCCGAAGAATTAAAATTATAAACAACAGATATTTGTAATTTTATTTTCCAAGTTAAAAGGATTTGTATAAAAAATTGTATATTTTGGTGTAATTTTTTCAAATTATTTACCTCATATTTCGCCTTATAAGTGTACGAAGTGATTTCCAACACATTCAGGACAATCGACAGTCTGAAGTTCACACAACTGAAAAAACAAAACGTGTTTGATGCTGATCCTTAATAATTGCATATCAATTGGCATATATATATAAATCTAAATCTCGCTACAAGAAAGTGACTAGTTTAAAATACCATGCATGTTACTCACATTTGATTTTTTTTTTTAACACTAGAAAATAGCGATAATTTATACATGAATTGGCAAACGAGGAAATTTCGCACTTCACTGACATGCTGGTATCAGTGGGTTACCTGAAGTGCTTATAAGTGCAGAATTTATACAGCAATTGACACTTGGACCTTCCTAATAACTAATTTTAAAGATCACAGCTTAGTGCTAGCACAGTAAAGAATTGTGTTTTCTGAAATACGTATGTTAATGAGTAAGACATACAGTATAGAGTGGAAAGAATGTTGTGAGTAATGAAAGCATTTTCGAAATACCTTGACTTTCTTTCAATTAAAATTCGAAGTAAAACGCCTTCGCTGAATTTAGGGCATTCGTCTGATTTCCCCCCCTCTGATACAGTTCAAAATTTTTTTATTTGCATTTGTCTGTTAACATTTTTATATCAGTAAAACTTTCAACGAAAGTGTGACGATTACAAAAACACCTCAAAACTGCACCAACTCTTATAATTCCAATGATTTCTTTTCTCAAACTTAACAATTTTGGTACGCTTCATCCATCACATTTAACTCACAAGCACTCCATATCGCAGAGAGCCACGTATGCCCTTCTTTTGCTGATTTCAGTTTCAGTGACCAGACATCTAGTCTTAATGCATTGCTCTCTTTATTTGTCATCTTTACCAAGAATACGTTCATCGTTCATTGCACTTCGGATTTTTCATTTGGTAATGAAAAATCGTTTTGGGACACTTCTCGAAATACGAGGTGTATCCGAAATGTAAGGTAAGACATTTGTTTCCATAATAACGATGAAAGGGAATGAGATAAAATACAGTGAACAGATAGATTGGATAAATAAGGTTCAAAATGATCACTATTGTAGTGAGGCGCTAATGTCGGCTCACAGCTAATTGTAGTCATAAGATGGCTGCTACCGGCAAGTCTGGTACAAAACAGGTGTGCATGAAGTTCTTCGCTTTTTGCAAGCAAAATGGGATCTCAACAAGCGATATTTATCTTGAATTGGTTTTTCTGTGTACTGTGAAATGGTGATGACAAACAAGCAGATATGTGTTTTTAGTGCAATAAGTTTAAGACAGGCCGTGGTGACATTGAAGATCGAAATCGGGAGGGCAGGCCTTCATCGTTCAAGACAGAAGACAACATTTTGCATATTAAGTGGAACGTTCATGAAGACTCGCAGTGAATCTTGGCAACACTGCACAAGTGGTGAACTCGAGTAAGTCAAATGTTTCCTAAATTTTGCACGGTGTTCTTAGCTTTAGAAAGATGTGCTCCCGCTGGGTGCACCGACAATTGCCAGAGATGCACAAGGAACTTGCATGAGGTTTTTTCTATAAAATCTATTGCAACATAGCGAAAAAATCGAGTATTCACTATATCCGATAATACAAATAAGACTCCATTATCTGGAAGCATCCACAATCTCCTGAGCACAAAAAATTCAAGACTGTTCCCACTTTCCGAATAGTCATGGACACAATTTTCTGTGAACTGTAAGGTGTTCTGTTGGTGGACTTCTTGCTGAAGGGTGGAATACTCAATGCAGAGCTTTACTGCGCAACGTTGGACAAAGTTCAACATTCGGCTGAAACGACCAGAAGGAGTGGTGTGAGTTTGGATTACGCAAAACGCTACTCTACACACACAGCACAACTTATCATGAGTGGTTGCGCTGTCATTTTTGGGAAACTCTGCCACTTTCCCTAGAGCCTAGAATAAGCTCTGAAACAGCTTTCCGGAATACAAATACGGATGTGGAAGTTCATCAGGCAGTGCATGGTTTCTGGGCATGGGCCCTGACTTGGTATTGATAAACTATCGTTGGGACAAGTGCATCAACAAATTTGGATATTTCATGGAGAAGTAATCCATGTGCACTTAATTCTTAGTGTATAATTTCAACTTTCTATTATTAAACATCCTCGAGAAAAAATGTATTACCTGACTTTTCGAAAATCCCTCGTACATGCAAACAGAAAACCAAATAGAAAATCGGTTCAGAAAGGACAAGCACCGAGAAAAGGAAAGTAAGAATGAATCAATCGAACGACGTATCTTATGAGCTGAAACGGCAGTAACATCCTTCTTGTTGGAAAAGAAGGACGAGACCACCTTCCTCCAAAGCCTAGCTTACTTAAATTAGATTAAAGCGTTAGTAACACTTGCTGTTTCTACAGAAATATCGCTTGCAAACGACGCTGAATTATATATTTTCATTTATTTTTAACCCTCCTCCTCTATAAGAACAAATCTATCATTCTTAGAACTTTTGTGTTTCTATACGATGCATCGGTGAAGAAAAAATTCTATACACGATCTCGTTTCATGATTTATATGGATCACTTTATAAAAGAAATAAAGTAGCATTAAGCATGACATCAGTGTCGAAGATATGTAACTTTTTTTTTATGCAGCTAATATAGTACTCAAAACATAACTAGTGCAAGCCTTCCGGATTCCGTAACTAAAGAAAATAACTGTTCTAACACACTGAGTATGAAAATTAGCAGTACAAAGTCTAAAAATTCGAAAATTAGGAAGAAACGAAGGATACTTCAGCTGCGTTCCATTTGGAAAAGCAAACCAATCAACCATTAAAAAAAAAAAACAGTTCAGATTAACTGGCATAGTTTTAGTGAAGATACTAAATTAAACATGGAAATAAGTAACAGAATGTGCAAAGCAATTACGCTGTGGGCAAGGATCATATGATCGGATTTATATGTAATATGAGAGAAAATAGTCCAGACAATAAACCAACTGTGTATAGGACAGTATTCAAACCAGTTTTAAATTACTGGACATGAAAGCTTGAACATAAATAAAACAACTAAGTTCAATGAGTAGGAACTGGAGATATAACAGTTTCGAAAAGAAAAAAAGTACTATAGAATCATAAAAACATGAGGGTATTAGGAAGGAACTTTACACAGTTAATATTCAAGAATTCTTTAGGGAAAAGTAATCTAAATTATCCTGGTCACTTCATCAGAATTGGAGATCAAAATCAGAAATATAGATGATGGAAGCCAAGATAGGAGGAAAACGAACTAGAGGAAGACCATCATCTAGAGCCATTGATGGATTACAAAAGATGTTAAAAAACAAAATGGCAATACTGGAGGCTCGTATTATAGAAAACAGATTAATGTGGAGAAGAATTGTTAATAGGCGATTGATGTAAACCTAATAGTAAAGGTCTGCCATCGGTAGTTTTACATGTCCTCAGGGTGCATATTAGGAGTTGGTGATGACAATGATGTTGATTATATATATACGTTCGAGTGATGGAATGACAGTTGTAAAGTACGGTTCATCATAAAAGAATGGAAGATGATCACTTGTTTCGAGATAATATTTTCATATTCTTTCCTTTCTTTTAGTCATTTTTTATTTATTCCCTGTATAATTTTAAAGAATTTTAGTTGATACAATATACTCACCTTAGGTTGGATTTTTTGCATGCTTTCTGTAATGTAAAATGTACAACAATAAACAATGTACAAATCACAACATACAGTTTCACTTATCACAAAATATTAAAATTCTTTAAGTAAATCACAATTTCAGAAGGAACAATAAAAGTTATTAAATGCTAATGAAATAATCCATGAATATATACATGATCCAAAGAGATTTCGATAAGCACCAGTAGTATGGTAACCGCTTTTGACAAGATCAAGATAAGATAAGGATTCGTGACGTCATTTCCTGATAAGATCATTGACGTCATTTCCTGATAAGATCATTGACGTCATTGTGTGTGATTCGTTGCGTGACGTCATGAATAAGGAATGTTTGGAATTTCACTGGAAGAACATGTGTCATTAACCTCAGAAGGTGTATTTTTGTTCGCTTATGGAATTGTGGTTAATAGAGATAAAAATTCGTGACATCATGAGTTTGGAATGTTTGGAATTTTTCTGGGGAATATATGTGTCATTGACATCAGATAGCGTGCTGTTGTTCACGTATTGGGTTGTAGGTGATATTAGACATAAGAATCCGTGGAATTTCCCTTGGTCCCATCCGTTTCTAGTTTAGAGTCAAGAGATGGCAGCAGCATTTAGACATTTTCTGAATAGTTAATTACAGGCTATCATTGCTGTCCCCTCAAACATACACACACACACACACATTTTTTTCTTTCATGTTCACATTTCTAAAATAATTAATTACTGGCTATGACTGGTGCCCTCTCACCCCCTCAAACACACACACAACTTATAAGTAAGTTAGACATGAAAATTTGGTAATGTATCCCATTCTGATAGTCTCTAATCTATGTACTCTATGATTATTCTTATGAAACATTATTCGGTATTAGAATTCATTAAATATAAATATAATTCAGTATTATATCATTTGCCGTGTTTAAACTATACAAAACAAACATTAACTTACATTCAGAAAGGCTCATCTTGGAAATAACGACAACTTAGTGCAAAAAGATATTCCAAAATAGTTGAGTTATTAGCATATATTCACAGCACAAAACACAAACAAAAGAAGGCCTGAAAGAACAAAATTGATGTAAATAACCTGAAAATGCAGTTGAGTCTTGTTACTTATAGGTTTCTGTCCGATTTGTTAATAGTATTCGCACTGTGGCCCTTGGCTATGTTTTTCCCCATGGTAGTGGATGTTCTCTAGTTAGTGATATCATGGGAAGAAAAGTAAACTCACCACATGCCTATTCTGTTAATTTTGTACTAAGACGTGGTAATTTGCACTTGTAATATTTTTTCTTTCATGTTCACATTTCTAAAATAATTAACTATTTCTTTTGGTTTTTCTATTCTAATAACATATTCTAACCGGAATAACTAAGCAAAATAAATACATAAATAAATAAATAAATTGTGTGTGAATTCACAGTGATTTCAATATATATATATATATATATATATATATATATGTGTGTGTGTGTGTGGTCTTACTTAAATTTGCATAACACATCAATTACATAAATTTTTTCAAGTTTACACATTTTATTTGACTGAAATATTATTTACAATATTGTATTTATAAATCTGACATACAGAAAATGAATAAAGTGAAAAATGTATTCTATTTTTGTTCCTTACTCTTATTGTATCATTAGCAGTGTTGTTCAGAGGGTATGATTTCCCACGGTTGTGGATGCTTCCCAGCGCATGCAGTTGTGACACTCGTCTGTGAAAGTTTATTTATTTCTGATCGTGAAATTGTTACTGTAGTAAAATTAATGCTTATATTTTTATTTTTAAAAACCAATACATATATTTTTAAACACTGATATAAGCACAAAATCTTTGGTTATGTTTCCAATAACAATTATTAGAATTCATCGAATATTTTCACGTTTAGGGCAACCAATATCATCTAAATCAAGAACAGGTCTGCCCATTTAAAACGTTAAAAGTTTTGATTTTTCTCTTATTTTTTGCATGTTGATTCCATTATCTAATCTCTTAGTTACTCCAGAGATAGTGAACCAATTTCCCAGTTCAGCTGATGATTATATTTTATTAAGAAAGAATTCTGTTTTTTAACTATTTCAGCTAATTCTTTCCATCTACATGGTGAATTTCGCATTGCATATCTTACAATAATTCCATCAGAAATACAATTTTTTTGGAAATAAATTGGAGCCCTTATCCAAAAAAATTTTATCATCAATAACACAGTGATATCTGAAACTTCCTATTTTCCCCCAACTGTAGATTTTTCAGTTATTTTTTGCTTCATTCTTGTTACCAGGTAGTATCTTTACTTCTTTTGCCAGCACAAATAAATAGTTATTTATTATTATTTCAGTGAATATTAGCTCTGGTGTTATACTTTATGTTAACTTTCTGTTACAAAGTTCCAATCATTTAGAACTTGACACTCTTGTATTATCTTTAATGATGTCTCATATCTGGTCTTTTGTTGCAACCATCTGTATTTACAAGTATATTCACAATGAAAACAAGAACCTATAATTACCTAGAAATATTTCACAAGATTTGTCTCTCTTTCTATTTTCCTGAAGAAAGAAAAATTCCAAAGGGTTTTGTGGTCGCTCATTTTTTTTTTTACTTTTGATACACAAAACAGCACAACACACACACACATACAGAAGGCCAGAAAGAACGATTTGCCATAATTAATCTGAAAATACAGTCGACACATGTTCCTTAGCGCAAAATCTTTGGTTATGTTTCCAATAACAATTATAACAATTGCACGTTATTTTTTTCACGTTTTGGGCAAATAATATCATGTAAATCAAGAACAGGTTAAACCGTTGATGTTTTTGATTTTTTTCTTCCTTTAGCAAGCAATATTTGATATTTGCATGTTGATTTACTTATCCAATTGCTTAGTTTGTCCAGAGATAGTGAATCATTGTCCCATTTCAGCTGATGATTATATTTAATTAACCATGAATTCTGCTTTTTAATTTTTCAGGTAATTCTTTCTGACTACATGGTGTTGTTGTTGTTGTCAATGAATATACCTACAATAAATTTATCAGAAATACAAATTTGTGTATAAAATAAACTTGAGAGTTCATCCAAAGAAATTTAGTATCAATAATACCAGTGACATCTGAAACTTTGTGGTTTTCCCTCACTGTAGATTTATCATTCTTTTTTCTTCATATTTCTCACGTTACTTCTTTTGACAGCACAAATAAATAGTTATGTTATTTATTATTATTATTATTTCACTGAAAATTAGCTCAGGTAATATATTTTATGTTAACTTTCTGTTATAAAGTTCCAAACATTTAAAGATTCAGACTATAGTCATATATGTTTAAGTAAGCGTAAGACACAACGTGCCTAATCTGACTTATATCCTCCCTCCCGTGACCTGAAAATTGTAATGAATAGGCAAGCAGTGAGTTTACTTTTCTTTCCATTATATCACTAAGTAGAGAACATCTACTACCATGGGAAAAATCATAGCCATTCGCCTCAGTGCGAATGATATTAACGAGACGGTCAGAAACCTATAAGGAACAAGAATCAACTGCATTTTCAGATTATATACAGCATTTTCGTTCTTTCAGACCTTGTGTTTGTGTGTGTTCTGCTTTGAATATATGGTTATAATTCATCTATTCTGGAATATCTGTTTACATTCAGAAGTTCGTTAGTTCCAAGATGAGCCATTCTGGACAGAATGTAAGTTAATGTTTCTTTTGTATAGTTTAAACATAACAAGTAATATTTGTACTTTCCAATGACCACTGCTTGTATGTTTTGGTAAGTGCAATTCTAATTCTAATACCGAATAGTTGTTCATAAGAATAATCATATGGTACATGCATTAGCGACTATCACCATGGGACACATTAGCAAATTTTCGTGCCTAATTTACTAATATATGGTTACCTATTAGGTTATTTGGGCAACGTGAAAAAAAAGTGTGCATTTGACGGGATGAGGAAACATCAGTGATAACCACTATTTCACTATTTTAAAAATATGAACATAAAAGCAAACTTTGTATGTGTGTGTGTTTCAGAGGACAGCAATGATTGCATGAAATTAATTATTCAGAAAAGATCTAAATGCTACCGCCATTTCTTGACTAAATTAAAAACGGATGGATCCTGCAGGGATATTCCAAGGATTCCATACTCTATCTTATCTCTAATATCACCGATAATCCCATACGCTAACAAAAACACATTACGTTACATCAATGACACATATTTTCCCAGAAATATCTAAACATTCCAAACTCATGACGTCACGAATGCTAATTTCTAACTATCAACCAAAATTCCGTAAGCGAACAAAAACACATGACATGCAATCAATGACACATGTTCAAAAGGTAAATTCCAAACATTCCATACTCATGACATCACGAAACGACATCAATGACCTTGTCAGGCAATGCCGTCACGAATCCTCATCTTATCTTGATCTTGATCATGTCAGAAGTGGTTCCAATGCTACTAGCACCGTACCCAGTGTGCAGTCTACATATATATATATATATATATATATATATATTTATTTATTCTCGCAGATATCCTCTGAGTCTTTTTTTTTTATTCGAGTACTGAGTTCAGCTGACAATCCAAGTACTTCATTGAACGGTGTGTGTGTGTGTGTGTGTGTGTGTGTGTGTGTGTGTGTGTGTGTGTGTGTGTGTGTGTTTCAGTGAAGGCTTGGAAGGGCAGCTGAACTGAGTTCTCGAATCAAGCAACACGACTCAGAGGATTTTCACTTTCATAATGAAACGTCCACTGGAGAGAAGGTGTTTACCTGGGTACACTAGTAATTGCTCTGCAATTGTTACCTGTCATCCGTGGCGATCAGTCCAAGTGTATCATTATAAAAGTGTTTTGTGTTGTCATCAAGGTCCATTCGGACTGGAATTTTAGAAATAAGTATCAGTTTAATATTTCTCTCTCTCTCTCTCTCTCTCTCTCTCCTGCGCATCTCGTAAATTTCTGTGCTGTATGAGAATTTGCAGCCTTTGTAGCATGAAGTGTGTATTTTCTAACAGGTTTGCAGATTTTGGAATTTTAGTTTTTGGTCTCTGGTGTATCTTATGGCATCATACATATGAAGCTTGGTTCAAGTGTAACTGCTATTGTATAAAATTATAGAATGATGTTTAGAAATTCAAATTCACAATACGAATGTGAGTTTGAGCAATTTGAATGTATCCTTTCGAGTGGAATTCAAATTCACTTCAGAATTTGTACCATTAAAGCATTACACGTTTTCCAACATCATGAACAAACTTCAGCCTTATGAGCAGACTACATATACTAATCTCTCTTTTCTTCGAATTCTCAAACATAGATAAAAAGTTGGGTTCGAATTATATTTAAAGAAATATTATAAGAACACTAAGAACCGAAAATAAATTTTTAAGCACGAAAATAAACAAACAAATGGCAACAGTTTAGGAAACACTTACCAAGTCTGTTGAAATATATGTTACAGAATAGGTTGATGACCTAATAGAGAACAGAAAGAGTTAGTGTTTATATACATATATATATACATATTATTTAGCAAAATTTTTTTATTATGAGAAATTATATTGATTCCGGTTTTTATGATAATTGTGAGTGTATTTATTCATGTACATTTCGTTGATGTCATTTACGATAAAAACTCTATGTAACTGGCTCGTAAAATAATACAAAATATGTTCATGTTAAAAAAAACGTTTAATTTTCTTCACCAAAAAGCTCTGGAAATACTTTTATTTGGATTATATTGATCAAATGCATATAACAACAACTAAGTTATACCAACTAGTTTCACCAACTAAGTCTGTTGGCATCTTCAGGGTACATAACTGATGTACAGCACTAAAAAGTAAAAAACTGTTACAAACTATAATCAACCGATTCCAATTATATTAAGCAAAGAACAGAGCGCGTACAATACATTCATAGAGCGTGGATGATATCACTTGTTGTTATTTAGGAACGTTCTATAGTTGGCACTGTAATTCAGTTCTGGCGAGTTGAAGGATCTGATAAGGTCTTCCAGATCACGGGCAAGATTAGTCCTTGGTTCCTGTTAAGGTTTTGTATACAGCGGGCAACTGTTGTGGCCTCCTTAAAAATTCTGGAGCGGAAGTTCTCCTCCATGTAAGGAATTGTGCTTCTATCCCACTCTGTGGTATTGTTCGTTGTTGAGAAATGAAAAGCTAACCCCGATTTTTCTTCTCTGTTATTATTGACGTCACCTATATGTTCTTTTTGCCTAATTTCAAGGCTCCTTTAAGTTTGGCCGATGCAATTCAAGCCGAGCATGGTATGTTATAAATTCCAGCATATTTAGAGAAAGGATGGCTATCTTTTGGAGATCTTAAGAATTGTCTAATCGTTTTTGTGGGTTTAAAGGCCACTTTTATTTTATGTCGTCTAAGGAGTCTAGCAATCTTATCGGAAACTGTCCCCAAGTATGGAATGACGATGGTAGAAATATAACGTACATCATCTTGTTTTCTTTGTCGGGGTTCCGAGAAAAGTATCTTGTGGACGATTGTTCGAGGAAATCCATTCATGGTAAGGTTGGTGGATATCAGGGATAGTTCTTCCTGGAGGTCTTGTTGATCTGTTGTAAGGAGAGAGGCACGGTTCTTCAACATATGTACAATACTAAGTTTCTGAGAAATGTGTTGTGAAGAAGTGAAATGTAAATAACGTCCTGTATTGGTAGGTTTGCGGTAAACTGAAAGATTGATACCACCATTCGGAAGCTTCTTAATTAAAGTGTCCAGATATGATAATTTGTTATCTTCTTCAAGTTCTAGAGTGAATTTGATTGTGTGGTGTAGAGAATTTCCAATAAGATTGCTAAACTCCTTAGACCACATAAAATAAGTGTGGCCTTTAAACCCACAGAAACGATTAGACAATTCTAAAGATCTCCAAAAGATAGCCATCCTTTCTCCAAATATGCTGGACTTTATAACATACAATGCTCGTGCGGCTTGAATTACATCGGCCAAACTTCAAAGAGCCTTGAAATTAGGCAAAAAGAACACATAGGTGACGTCAATAATAACAGAGAAGAAAAATCTGGATTAGCTTTTCATTTCTCAAGAACGAACCATACCATAGGGTGGGATAGAAGCACAATTCCTTACATGGAGGAGGACTTCCGCTCCCGAATTTTTAAGGAGGCCACAACAGTTGCCCGCTGTATACAAAACCTTAACAGGAACCAAGGACTAATCTTGCCCGTAATCTGGAAGACCCTTATCAGATCCTTCAACTCGCCAGAACTGAATTACAGTGCCAACTATAGAACGTTCCTAAATAATAACAAGTGATATCATCCACGCTCTATGAATGTATTGTACGCGCTCTGTTCTTTGTTTAATATAATTGGAATCGGTTGATTATAGTTTGTAACAGTTTATTACATTTTAGTGCGGTACATCAGTTATGTACCCTGAAGATGCCAACAGACTTAGTTGGTGAAACTAGTAGGTATAATTTAGTTGTTGTTATATGCACTTGATCAATATAATCCCAATAAACGTATTTCCAGAGCTTTTTGGTCAAGAAAAGTAAATGTTTTTTTTAACATGAATAGAATCCATGGGGAAACCAAAAGAAAGGTACGCCGTTTTGAATTCCTTAAATGTAAAAAAGCCAAACTATTAAGTCACCTCACTTTTTTGAAAAGATTATTCCAAAGTTTCTATTTTTAAAAGAACAATTCTATTCAAGACGAGCGAAACATATTTATTTTAAAACATCTTTGGCACTTCTACGTGAACGTATACAGCATACCAGATTTCTTTTAAGCCAAATAGATTTAGACTGTTTTCAGATTTATGACGATATTTCTAGTACTTTAGATCAAGACATATGGTCGCATTTGGACAGAATGGTTACTACTAGCTATGATAAAGCCTTTACATCAAGCAAACGAAACCAAATAAAAAAAATTAACGATCTTTATACCAAACGTTTTAAGTCAAAACCTTCTCTACCAGACAGCAAAGTTATTTTTGATTTATCGGATCATGTATTAACAAAACCAGAGATCAATATACTTAAAAAAGGGTTCAATTTTGCGATAACACCTGATCATGTCTCTAAAGTGGATATCATTTGTAATATAGAAAAGGCAGTCTCGTTGTTACCGGAACCCATAGCTAATGATATTAGATTAAAAAGTAGTATCATCCTCTCATCTTCCAGAACTGCTAACAAAAACATCACTACTCTGGAAAAAAGAACATCGTATAGTTTGAAGAAAAAGAAAGACATTATCATAGTGAAGGCAGATAAGGAAATTCAACAGTGATTTTAAATACCAGTGATTACGAAGATAAGATTAACAGATTATTGTCGGATACATCAACCTACCGTGTCCTACTAACAGACCCAACACTAAAGAACCACAATGATACCAACGATTTAATACGGCATATGGAGAACTGGTGTATAGACTTAAAACGAAGATTGAAATCCATGCATCCACTAACACCAAGACTATATGGCGCTCCTAAGGTACACAAAAATGGAACACCACTACGCCCGATTGTGGATGGAATCAATTCGCCAACTTATCTGTTATCCAAACACCTTACAGACCTCCTCAAACCTCACATCCATAATTCGGACACTTATATACGAAATTCGCAACATTTCGTTGAGAAACGGAACAACATCTCTATCTCCAATACGGATTTACTCGCCAGCCTGGATGTTACATCATTATTCACTAACATCCCTGTGGAGGAAGTCATCAACATTTTAGGAAATTTGCTCCCACAAGACATCACTTCTCTGTTCCGTCATTGTTTAACATCAAACTCTTTCTTATGGATTAAAACCATATATCAACAATTGACTGACCTTGCAATGGGTAGCCCCCCTCTCTCCATCTTGTGCTGATCTCTTTATGGAGGATTTTGAAAGTAAAATCTTAACTCAAACAGACCCTAAACCGAGAGTATGGTGGAGATACGTGGACGATATCTTTATAGTTTGGAACCACACAAAAAAGGATTTGTTCGACTTTCTTAACAAAATCAACTCTCTACAGCACACAATCAAATTCACTCTAGAACTTGAAGAAGATAACAAATTATCATTTCTGGACACTATTATTACAGGTATTTTGCCTGCTTCAGTTTAGGAGTACCCCTGATTAAATGTCATTGGCTATTTACTCATGGATTCTTAGGGCATTATGAGTGTAGATGTACTAACATCTACAAACTGACATACTGACTACAAACTGGTATTCACCACAAGCCAAAAACTGGCAAACCTCCTAAAATCCACCAAACCTGACACACCAAAAGAAATATTTGAACAGCACAATGTAGTCTCTAAATTTCCCTGCCAAAAAGACTGTGACATCACCTACACAGGTTCCACCATCAGGTCTTTATGGGCAAGACTACAAGAACACTTCCGTGACTGTAACATCCCTATTCCAGAACATTTAAACACTAAAAAACGCAACATCAAAAAGAAAAATCGTATACAAAGCACAGGAAAAACGGAAATAGCTGTTCACGCCCTTGAACAAAAACACACCCCTCAGATAGACAAGGCCATCATAATAGACAGACAAGACAACGAAACAATGCTCAGAATATCGGAAACAATAGCTATAAAGTGTGACGCGAACTCTATCAACGTACACAGGCCCTACATAATCTCCGAGGTTTGGAAGCTTCACAACATAAAATTGAGGTCACAACCCCGACCAATAGGAGACAACACAAACACCTCTAAAGCAGAAGCGCCCACCCGACCTGACATAGCTTCCACTTTCCCAATGTGTTCAGATGACGAACACGAATAGTCGAAACGGTCCACACCCCGTCAACCACCTTTCCCCTTCCCCCTCCCTATTTTAAAAAATTAACCCTTTCACTTTTTCCCCACCCTATATAAAAGTATATGTTTCTATATATTACGAAAAAACCCGGGTTTTTCTAACTTATTCTACCAAACTGCCTACCCCCCCCCCACACACACACTCTGCAGTTTTCGACATCGCAGACAGAGGAAAAGCCACAACACCCAGAAAAAGGTATATGCAATTTTCTATTCCTTAGGCTACATATACTTTTTAGTATATCTACACTCATAATGCCCTAAGAATCCATGAGTAAATAGCCAATGACATTTAAACAGGGGTACTCCTAAACTGAAGCAGGCAAAATAGCTGTAATTATAATAGTTTATAAAGAGGAGTAACATGGGAGTTTCCCCAAAAATAATATACACAATTTCTGGACACTTTAATTAAGAAGCTTCCGAATCGTGGTATCAACCTCTCAGTTTACCGCAAACCTATCAATACAGGACGTTATTTACATTTCACTTCCTCACAACACATTTCTCAGAAACTTAGTATTGTACATATGTTGAAGAACCGTGCCTCTCTCCTTACAACAGATCAACAAGACCTCCAGGAAGAACTATCCCTGATATCCACCAACCTTACCATGAATGGATTTCCTCGAACACTCGTCCACAAGATACTTTTCTCTGAACCCCGACAAAGAAAACAAGATGATGTACGTTATATTTCTACCATCGTCATTCCATACTTGGGGACAGTTTCCAATAAGATTGCTAGACTCCTTAGACCACATAAAATAAAAGTGGCCTTTAAACCCACAAAAACGATTAGACGATTCTTAAGATCTCCAAAAGATAGCCATCCTTTCTCCAAATATGCTGGAGTTTATAACATACAATGCTCGTGCGGCTTGAATTACATCGGCCAAACTTCAAGGAGCCTTGAAATTAGGCAAAAAGAAAACATAGGTGACGTCAATAATAACAGAGAAGAAAAATCGGGATTAGCTTTTCATTTCTCAAGAACGAACCATACCATACCATAGGGTGGGATAGAAGCACAATTCCTTACATGGAGGAGGACTTCCGCTCCCGAATTTTTAAGGAGGCCACAACAGTTGCCCGCTGTATACAAAACCTTAACAGGAACCAAGGAATAATCTTGCCCGTGATCTGGAAGACCTTATCAGATCCTTCAACTCGCCAGAACTGAATTACAGTGCCAACTATAGAACGTTCCTAAATAACAACAAGTGATATCATCCACGCTCTATGAATGTGTTGTACGCGCTCTGTTCTTTGTTTAATATAATTGGAATCGGTTGATTATAGTTTGTAACAGATTTTTACTTTTTAGTGCGGTACATCAGTTATGTACCCTGAAGATGCCAACAGACTTAGTTGGTGAAACTAGTTGGTATAACTTAGTTGTTGTTATATGCACTTGATCAATATAATCCCAATAAAAGTATTTCCACACCAAATATGTTCTTCACGAAAATAAAAATAATTGTATTTAAATACCTGTTAAAACGACTGTTATTGTATTTTGAATATATTTGTACATTTTAGCTTTATGGGATTTATTGTAGTTATGTTTTCGCTCTTTTTTTCTTATAAAACTATTGAATCGTTTCAAAAGTTGGTTACACTTTTTTAGATTAAGAATAACATGTCCAACGGATCCTTGCAAGGAACAACTATCAGTTTAATCAGAATTGCATGAGACGTACGCAAGTAACGAGATCAAATACGTTCACTTTTCACAGATAATCGGATAGAAATGTAAACAACTGGAGGTGTAGAGGTGTATGGTAATGGAATAAGTGTCGCTGAGGAAATATCTAACAAAATCACTTTCCAGCTGCAAGCCATAAATGACACGATTCTTTTTAATGGACTGAAGAACCATAGTATTTATATGGCAGTGCTATTTGTTTACGAAAATGTTGATGAAATCCACTTAGGTTTAATCAAACCACACAGAAAGTTATATGTTAAATTGCTTTATAGATTCATTAAAATGATATGGGAGATAGAATATGACCAATAGAGAGAGCGAACTCAAGAGTTTTTTTACTACAACAAAGAAAGGAGGTTATATTTTACCACAAAAACAAGAGCGAGTTTTCCGTTACTTCTCTCAGTCAGTACAATTCTACTAATGATTATCCTAAACAGTGATTGAGGCTAAATTCTAGAAAGAGATATCTTGGAATCAGTCAGGTTCCAAGGGAAGGGAAAGTACCAGACATCTGATTTCTTAGCCTAGAAATTAACAAACCCACATAGAGTTTAGACATCCTTTGGTAATGTGCCTCATGGACCACGCAAAATTATGAGATTGGCTTAAAATGTAGGTAAGGAATATTCTTCGATACAATTTGATACCAAACTTGAGCAGTAAAAATCACACGATTATAACAGGTGTTGGATTAAGTGATTGGCTTCAGAGAGACAAGGGTGCCTTGTGTGTCGTACTAAATGATCTAAAGGTAGGAATTTGGATAACAAGCGGAATATCAACATTTGAGAAATACCCTGCTGATATAGTTCTCCTCTGTAATTAAAGATAAGAGTAGGGCGAGTCCTTGACATGAATTGCAAGATCGACACGAACCCTAATTATGGTTCTTGAAAGACGTACAGACCAAGAAGCTCCTGAGAAAGAAGTCTACATTACACGAAAAATAACTGACAAAATAAACAAGTATGATAAATGTAATGTACAGGGGTATCTAAAAGCTAAGAACAACCTACATTTTTATCTGTATAGGAAAAAACGTTTTCATGACTGCAGCCAAATGTGGACATAAATTTATTTCCAGGGTATTATTAAATAATACACTAGAATGTGTTACGTCTCATACAAATTATATTTCAATACGTTTTTGGTACAAGTGACAAATTTCCTATGGATGTAGTTAAGGAATTAATGTAGAGTGTTTCCATGAAAGTATGCGAAGAGACATTTCAGTATGGAATATGTCTAACCCGAGCTGGGATGAACCTCTGACAATATCGTACCATGTTTAGCACAAGTGATTCAGGAGTTCTTGAGGCAAACTTGCTCACTCCTCTTCAGATCAAGGATAAGTCCTTGTTTGTTTTCAGGAGGGAAATTTCGAACAGGGGTGTGTCTCTCTATTGAATCCCAAATGTGTTCTATGGGGATTGAAATCTAGGGAGCGTACTAGCCCGATTAGATTAACATCGATCTCCAGAAGTATCTCCACTGGCTGTGTATGGTGTGGTGTGGCATTGTCATCCATAAGAATGAATTCTTCGCCTACAGCACCACGGAACAAACGAACACGGGATTGAAGAATTTCATTGTAATAACATTCACCAGTCATACTTTCTTTTTTCGGGAACTGTGGCTCGGTGCGCTAATTAAGAATAATGTCTCTTGTTACACCATGACCCCAGTACCATTGTATCTAAACCACTGAAGAACATTATCGTGATGGTAAGTGGTGCCACTTTCATGCCAAAATAAGAGAACGTCTAGAATCGGAGGAAAAACTAAAACGACATTTATCTCTAAAGAGGACATTAACCCATTGGTGTCTGCCGATTTTCATGGAAACAATATGACTGAAAAAAGTGCTCTACTACGAGCTGTCGATAAAGGGATGCAGATCTTTCCACATAGAGGTTTACTATTTGCAGACGTCTTGCTAGAGTTTTTCCGAGATATTTGCGTATATGATTAAATGGAGCTAACTTGCAAGCTGAGCTGCTGTGGTGTGTCGTTTTACTGATATAATAGATGATAGTAGTAGGAGTGTTACTAACAACCAGATCAAGATAAGATAAGGATGCGTGACGTCATGAGTATGGAATGCTTTGAAATCCCTAGGGATTTATTTCTGTGACATCACGTTGTAACACTTGGTTCGAGTATGGCATTCTGGGTAATTGTGGGTGATGGTTACAGATAAGATAGAGTATGAAATCCTTAGAATTTCTCTGGGTGACACATCTGTCAATGATGTCACGTTGTGTCTTTGGTTCGAGTGAGGAATTGTGGGTACAGATTAGAGATTGGAATTCTGGAAAGATATTTGGTCAAGTGTTGGGTCTTTGGCTCGATTCTGAAATTTTGAGGAAAATATTTGTTAATAGATAGCAGTGGACATTTTCTAAATAATTAACTACTGGTTTTCCCCCCATGCCCAAACACACACACACACACACACACACATTTTTTTTTCTTTCATGTTCACAGTTTCTAAAATAATTAATTACTGGCTATCAGTGATATCACCCCTCAAACACACACACACACATTTCGCTTATTTTTCATGTTCGCCTTTTCTAAAATAATTAATTACTGGATATCAGTGGTATTCCACCTCACCCACTCAAGCACACACACACACACTTGTTTTTTCTCTCATTTTTTTCTTTTAAGGTTACACGGTGATCAGCATTCATATTTATAAATTTAGGGACACAAAACAGATTATTTCATTAATTACTAATAAAATAAATTATTTAAATAAATTACTAAAAAACAATAAAATATTTTTTCTTTCATGTTCACATTTTCTAAAATAATGACTTACTGGAATTTCAGTTTTACTGCTTCTGTGTCATATTTAAGATCTTAAAAAGCAATTACTTTTCTAATTAAATGTTAACTTTATTGCAAATTCTAAGCAGAATAAATAGTCCTAAATATGGAGAACACATCAATTATTTGACTGAAATATTATTTACAAGTATATTCAGAAAATTAGAACATATAATTACCTATTTCACGACTCACTCATTTTTTTTACTTTATGTGATACCTCAAACAGTACAAAACAGCACAATCCCCCACAAAAGATAATCTACAGACAGAAAGAACGAATTGCAGTAAATAAATGGAAAATGCAGTCACTTCTTCTTCCTTAGAGGTGTTTCTGTCCAATGGAATTCTGACAAGTGAGATGAGTTTTTATTTGTTCAGGTGTGGCATTATGGTTTTGTTTCCCATTCCTGGCATTAATTTCACAGTAGTCATATTTTTTTAAACTCGATTATTATGTTACATTGTTTTTCCAACACAAATAAATAATTATTTGTTATTACTTCAACTGAATATTAGGTCTGGTACTATAATTTTGAACTTAATTCCTCTGTTTCAACTTCAAAAGAATATACTTTAGATCTCCCATATTTTTCTTTAGCATTAGTAAGTTTTAATTCTCTAAACATTTCACAATTGAATTCACTTATTTAAAGGAGATGATTAGTGTTTTCAGTTTAAAAAGCAAAATAATTAATTACAAGATATCAGATTTTCCCTTTTGTTCCCTGCATTAAGTTCACAGTAGTGATATCACATGGCAGTATGGTTTGCTGATTTTAGTGTGTGTGATATTTCATATCTACATCTGATAAGAACAGACAGTGATGACAGTGATATTTCACCCCCACTCCTTTACCCTTATTCCTATTTGGTTTTTAGTTACAGAATTGTATTAAGGGATAAAATTATGAATTGATATATTAACATCTAAGCAGAATAACTGAATGAAAATCTTAAATATTTTTTGAATGTATAATTAGGCAGAAATCTATGTTTCCAATAATATTTTTACATATATATAACTGAACCAATATTTTCATCTGTGTTAATGATTCCTTTGCACAAAATGTACACAAATGATCTTTGTATAGATGTCATTTTATAGATCTTCAAAGTTCATTACTTTTTCCTAATTAAATGTTAACTTTTATTTACCATAAGTAAACAGAATTGTATTAAGGTATATAATTATGGATTTAAATATCAACTTCTAAGAAGAATAACTGAGTAAAAAAATTCACTGTAATGTCATTTAAATATGGAAAGCACACCAACAACCCAAAACTTTGTGCATTTAAATTTACAAATGCATATTTTATTTTGCTAAAATATTATTTACAAGTATATTCACAGAGAATAATTGGAAACATGTGATTACCAACAAATATTTCACAAGATTTAGTTTACACTCTTAACATTTTCCAATGAGTTTAATAAAGAAAATGTTCAGTACTCACTGTTTCTTGTTTACATTACATCAAAATAACTGGTCATGTAAGAGTCTTAAGAGCAGACACCATAGGAAGCACAGTTTCATACATTTATCACAGCATTAGTCTGGAAATAACATCATGCATGTTTATCAATTCCTCCTATTCTTTTGTCACCAGGTATATACAAGCAGTCTTGGTATAGTGTTCATAAATCTCCCAAAATAAAGAACCTATATCACATTGAATAAAATCTTGAGGGTCTAATTTAATCGTCGATGAATTTAATGGGTTGCGATAATTCTTCTGATGATACTAATAGCTGGTGATTCAGTTTCCAAAAATAGTAAATGATTATCAACGTTGTACATTTTTGGTGAAAATCGTTCAGCTTCTTAAAATAAAATATGCATTTTTAAACTTAAAAGAAAATAGATTTGTGTCATTGGTGTGCTTTCTATATTTAAGTAACATCACAGTGACATTTTTTTTACTTAGCTATTCTGCTTAGAAGTTGATATTTAAATCCATAATTTTATACCTTAATGCAATTCTGTTTATTTGTGGTAAAAACAGTTAACATTTAATTAGGAAGAAGTAATGAACTTTTAAGTTCTATAAAATGACATCTATACAAAGACCATTTTTGTATAATTTGTGCAAAAGAATCATTAACACAGATCAAAATATTGGTTGAGATATGTATAAAGATTATTGGAATCAGATTTCTGCTTAATTATGCATGAAAAAAATCTAAGATTTTTACTTAGTTATTCTGCTTAGAAGTTGATATATCAATGAAGGTGACATTCCTTCCCCACTCCTTTTCCCTGTCAGTTCTTATCAGATGTATATATGAAATATCACACATACTAAAATCACCAAATCATACTGGCATGCATTATCACTATTGTGAAATTAATACAGGGAATGAAAAGAAAAAAAATTGGGAAACACTGATATCTAGTATTTAATTATTTTGCTTTTTTACTGAAAACAATCAAGTTATAGCAGAGAAATTAAGTTGAAAATTATAGTACCATACCTAATACTGAGTTGAAATATTAATAAATAATTATTTATTTGTGTTGGAAAAAATACTTAACATAATAAATGAATTTAAAAAAATATCACTACTTTTGATATTTAAAAAAATATCAAAAATATGGAAATTCTAAATATTTACCCTTTAGCCATCATTGAAAACATTAATTTGGATTTGATACCCGAACCTTTACCCACAATTCCACACTTGAACCAAAGGCGCAACAGGAAGTCATTGACAAATTTGTCAGCCAAGGAAATTCCAAGGATTCAATACTCTGACCATCACCCAGAATTCCATATGCGAACAATTACCCAGAATTCCATACGCGAACCAAAAGGCATAATATGAAGTCAGTGAGAGAAATGTCTGCAGGGAAATTCCAAGCATTCTATACTCATGACGTGACGAATCTTTATCTTATCTTATCTTGATGTGGTTATTAGTGACACCACTGCTACTAACAATCTATCTTCATGCTCCCTTGTATATGCAGAGCGACCTCATAGGAAACGTCCAGAACACATTGGTTTCAAATATTGAAACCGTTTGAAACGTTGCCTAGAGCCTGAATACAACATTATGTGAGATTTCAAAGTCTCTGGCAATATCAGTAAATCCGTGCCCTTCTTCTAGCTGTCCAAGAATTCTTTTCAACTTGAAATCATCTAGATGATGTCTTTTAGACATTACAACACATGAAAGTTTGCAACTTTATTCCTTTACGAAAAGAGTTTCTTTCAAACACAATTTGCTTTGCCCAGCCTTTTGCCTTTTATCCTGTTGTGTGCTACCATGACCTTTGAGCGATATTCGAAAATTTCAACATGTACCCGCTTTCTACAGTACTTGAAATCGTCAGTTATACAAGTGGCCTGATGCTGAGTCTTCTGAATAATGTTCGTTCTTGGGTTTAGGACATCAGCGTATTAAAAATATAAAGAACTGTTCTACAAAGCACAACAGAAGAGTGTTGGAAATTGATGAAAAGGCTGGTAAACTCTCTTTTTGCACTTATTTAAAACTTTAGATAATGCTCATAAGGATCAGGATTCTAGAATATGTTGTTTCATCAATAGCTACTCATTGAACCTAAAAAAAAGATTTCATAGAAACAGTATTGCTTGTGTTCAGATGTGGTATTATAGAAAAATCTTTCTAGCAAAAAGGACAAGCGATGAACAATGAATGAGGACAGTTCTGGAATTACAGCTCTTCAGAGAGTTGAAGCTTGAAGATAGCATACAATCAGACCACTTCTCAAGAATTCATGTGCCATATCCCTTAGATTTGGAGTGATAATATGGCGGCTGCTAATGTCCAATATAAATGTGAATAGAAAATCCACATTTTTTTCTTTTTTATCCATGTTTGCAAATTTCTGTTTCCTTGAAAAATTTTCATTCCTTCTAAAGCTTGATTCTTTTGAAATGTTGATTGATTGGTTTTAATTATAATCGAAACAACTGAAATTATATGTTCGTTCAGTTAAAACTGATAATTCCCACATGTTCTCTTTATGATGTGATATGGAAAAATCACGGTTGCCGAAAAGAATCACCGAGATACCTCTTTTCATATTTAAACTATTCTTGCACAAAAACCTTTAATAAGGTTCCTGGTGTTCTAGACGAAATGTGAACCCATCGTTGCAATGAAGTGATGATAAAGCGGACAAGTATTTTGAATAGCTACAAGCTGCCAGTTTAGCGTTGCGAGCAAAAATTGTTGATGATTTAAAATCGTATGTATTTGAATAATAACTCAATATTGATGCCTTGTGCATAGAGAAATCGTAGATATTTATAATTAATATGATTTAAAAATTATGTTGAACAAGTGAGAGAACGGAAATATTAGCAATTCGCATCTCCGAGCCTACAGATTATCTGAAAATGTCTATTGAAAACATAGAAGCCCATACTCAAGTAGTTACAGTTATTATTTATTGTTCATTGCAACCAAGACTCATTTGTATTTTTCATTATATTTTCTTCACATTTTTTCTTAATTAGTTATGAATTAATCGTTTTACCCATTAACCAAAGTCTTTAACATAAACGTTGCTCCACAGCATATCGATGCATACATGATATCAGTGATTCCTTGGGAAAGCATATTCCTACCTGCGTTGAGATCATTCTAGCCACAGGAGACCAACGCAGATAAATATGTGAATATGTTTTGACAGGGAATCAACGATATCAGGTATGCATCGCTATCGCTATTGCTGGAGGAACTTCATTCCTTCTTTACTGAGATAACAGCTCCTTAAGAAGGTATGACGGTTACTCCTTCAAAATTCGGATTTTTTTATTCCTCTCCTCCCATCTCGCAAAATAACAATTTAGATAATTTATGATGATAATTTATTGATTGCTAAAATATTTATATATAAAATAAACATCTTGTGTGACATTGCAGCTTATAATTTTACCGAGTTCAATACTAACTGCTGCAAGAACAACAACAGAAGCAGCAGCAATAACAACACCACCACCAATAATAATAATAATAATAATAATAATAATAATAATAATAATAATAATAATAATAATAATAATAATAATAATTATTATTATTATTATTATTATTATTATTATTATTATCTTACCACATAGCCACGAAATGCATCCACGTATTATAGGTCTTCCGAAAGTATTCATGGGGCTTAATCAGCTTACTCGACATCATTCCAAGCCACGAAGATAATAATGATAATAATCAGAAATCTGTCCAGGAGACTGAATTTAAACATTTTTACTACGTAGTTTAAATTGTATTTGCTTATAGTGAGTTACTTACTGGCAGTCCAGTTTGCACTTCACGTGACAGTTCTTCGTTTCATCCTTTTTGAAATCGGTGTCTGAAATTAAAATAACTTCATTTAAAATAAAAGCGTTTTATATTCTTATAAAAAGTTAATTTTATAGTCTTTAAAATAAATTTATTGTTTTATTATCTTTGATTGATTCGTATAGTTTAATATTGTATAGCCTTAGGATAATTAACATTTTTATTTAAATACATATAGCTAGTTTAGTAACTTTACTTGGGTAATTTTACTTTTTTTAATCAAAGGAATTAATATTTCAATTAATTATTCATTTATCCTCCACATATCTAATAGTACATGATGCGGAGATCTGTTTTCTACAGTTACCTCTATCTTGTGCATTTGATTCCACTGCTCTGCAACAGTCCCTGCCATGTTCTTTTTCTTTTTCCCTTCTGGTGTACATTACAAAGCTGCCTCCAGAATCTTCCTCTATCCATTTTCATTACGTGTTCCAATCCGTTTCTACTTGTGCATTTTTTTTTATTTCACTGGTGATTGGTTTATTAGTTTACCATTTGTTATACTTTAATGCCAAACCAGTTTTTATATTTTACATAAAACAACATCGAAACTATTTTATTGAGCAGTTTGTTTCTGGTAGATCTCCCTAATAACTATAATAATGCATCCTTTCTTATTGTTGTTATTATTATTATTATTACATCTGCATAACAACACGAACTGATTAGGGAGGACATGGATCACCAACTCCAAATATTATGCCTTCGCTTAAACTGTTCGACTCTTGGTTCTGTGAGAGAAATATCACGTTCATTCTAGTCTTAACCGTACACAAACTAAACTTGCACGGATACCCTATTGTCAACTCCAAATCTTCCATATAATGAGAAATTTTATTTACCGATATTCTTTAATGCTCTCTGAAATGTTTATAGAACCCTCTAATACACTCTCTAAATCTTTTTGTAATCTACATTCCATAATCCTGATATTATCTTTGTAACTCTTCTTTGCAACATCTACACAGCTTGCTTATCACCTCCGAATCTCCACTCAGCAATCCAGGTGAGATTATATCAAGGCATTGATATAATGCTTCACAAGAGCATGAAGATGCTCTTGTGAAGAAGGACTTCCTTATCTTTACATTTCATTGTTCGTTTCAACATCGTAATTATTAACTAAAATGTTCATTGATTGAATTAACTGATATTTGATATGTGCTCCTTAAACCTTATATATTTTAAACATGAAGGACACAAGTACTGATCCTGAGGCACACTACTCTTCGCCTTAAATCTCGCAGATTCACAACCGCCATATAATACTTTCTAATATTTGTCCAAGCTATTAGCATATATTCTAATACCATACACATGGGTTCATGCAACTCCATTTGGTGTGTGTCCTCTTCAATGTCTTACCAACGTCCAACAGTATAATAGTGTATTATACTGCTGAACGTTCTCTTTGTCTAATTTAACCATTACATTAATAGAAAATATGAACAAACCAACCTTTATTACACCCATGCTTTTCTTTGCGATATACAGCTGGTTTATCTACCCATGTCTGTATGCAAGACAGTAGTATAATGGCCACTAGTGAGAACACGAAGATCAGCAATCATGACGTCATTGTTTGATAAGATCATTGACGTAATTGTGTGTGATTCTGTGCGTGACGTCATGAGTGTGGAGTGTTTATTTCCCTGGGGAAATAAACGTGTTATTGACGTCACGTCGTGTGTTTTTGGTTGCATATGGAATTGTGGGTGTTGGTTAGATATACGATAGAGTATTGAATCCCTGGAATTTCCCAGGGTGACACATCAGTTATTGACATGATATTTAGAGTCAAGAGACCCCATTAGCATTTAGACATTTTCTAAATAATTAATTACTGCATATCAATGGTGCCCCTCACTACCCTCAGGCACATACACACGCACACTTTTTTTTCCATATACATAACTCATCGGAATATTTTGATATGTTAAAAATTTTAAGATCTGAAACTTCATTACTTTTTCTAATTACATGTTATCTTTATTACAAAGTCTAAGCAGAATAACTGAGCAAAAAAATAATAAAATAACATAAATAAATCAATTGTATGTGAATTCACTGTAATTTCAAAAAATATATGCGGTCTTTCTTGAATTTGCATAACACATGAACGACCCCAGTGTGTTCATTTACGATTACACATTTTACGATTACATTTTATGTTTTACATTTTACACATTTCAGTGAATTATTATTTACATATTGTATTTTCTGAATCTAACATACAGAAATTAAATAAAATGAAAAATACACTATATTTTTTGTTCATAAATCTTCTTATTGTTAAATTTGCGCTGTTGTTCAAAGGGGATGATTTCCCACGGTTGTGGTGCTTTTTCATGGTTGCGGAAGTGAAATTCGCATGCTTGTCTACATTGTGACACTCATCTACGAAAGTTTGTTCATTTGAGATCATGAGAATTTGTTACTGTATTAAAATTACGGCTTACATTTTTTTGTTCGCCTATGGAATTGAGGGTGATGGTTAGAGATAACATAGAGCACGGAATGTTTGGGATTTCACTGGGGGATATGTCATTGATGTCACGTTGTGCGCTTTAGTTCGCCTTTGGAATTATGGGAGATCGCGATGGTTAGAATTTTGCTGGAGGATATATGTCAGTGACGTGAGGTGAGGTTTTTTTGTTTGCGTGTGGCATTATGGGTAATGATTAAGAGAATGGAATTCCTGGGAATATATGGTCAAGTGTTGGGGTCTTTGGTTCGATTGTGGAAGTGAAAATATTTGTCTAGTAGCAGCACGAATTTTCCAACATAAGTGTGTGGTATATCATTTCTGTTATTGATTATGGGAATTGTTAGTTTAGAGTCAAGAGACGGCGTCAGCAATTAGACATTTTCTAAATAATTAATTGGGACATCATTGTGTGTCCCCCCCCCCAAATATACCCTTTTTTTCTTTCATGTTCACATTTTCTAAAATAATTCATTACTGTCTATCGCTGGTGTCTCCTCCCCCCCCCCCCCCATCAAGCACACACACATTTTTTTTTTCTTTCATGTTCACATTTTCTAAAATAATTAAGTAGGGGAATCTCAGGTAGAAATTCTAAGCAGAATAAATATTCTTAAATACTATACCATCTACACTATCTTCAATCTCAAAGGTTATTGAAATTCTGATTTAAAAAACGCTTAAATAGCTATTTAAATACAATATCCTGTTACACAACTAATCAATATGGGTTTAAATCCAGATGCAATACTGAAAAAGCGAAAATGAATTTTCGCTTTTTCAGTATTGCATAAAGATAAAAAGGTCTATAGTGGAATAAATGAAAGAATGCACACAGCAGCTGTTTTTCTTGATATATCTAAAGCGTTCATCATTATTAATGACTGGATCGGATCGGATCTGAATAATAGAAAACAATATACCGACTGTGATATATTTAAAAGTACAACAAACATAATAAAATATGGAGTATCACAAGGGTCAGTACTTGGACCCCTTCTATTTATAATATATGTTAATGATCTATGTAAATAGAAACGTTTTGGCAAAATGATATCCTTTGCTGACGATTCGGCTTTAGTATACACCGAAATAACCCTTGAAGATCTAAAAAATCGGATTCATAGCTATATGTTAAAAATTAAGTATATGGTTTAGCAACAACGGATTTAACATTAATAGCAACAAAACGAAATATATGTACTTTATATTAACATACAAATTAGATCTCAGTATAACTATAAAATGGCATGAAAGGAAATGTAGTGATACTCTAAATTGTAAATGTAGCTTAATCAAAAAAAAAAAAAGAAAAAAAAAACATCAGGTATTTGGGCCTCCATATCGATAGCAATTTGAAGTGGAACTCCCACACCACTTTCTTAACAAATAAGTTTAGGTTCATAATTAACAGAATATATTATGTTAAAAATTTGTAAATGCAGCATTCTTAAGATGTTTATACTATTCCTGGGTAAATTCCTTACTGCAATATGGTATTATCTTTGGGACGGAGACTATTATAACAATCTGCTTCCATTAATAAGAATACAAAACAGAATAATTAGAGCCATAACTACTACCGACTTTGCACATTCAACCAATGATCTGCATATCTTTCATAATATTCTACCATTTCAGAAACTATATCTCTATGGTTGTCTGTTATATGTAAAAAGAAACACTGAAAGTTTCTTGGTATATAATGTAGACTATGGATTGCGCTGCGGTCGAAACACGCTGGAAGTACCTAAGGCTCACAAAGAAATTTTTCATAAATCTTTCGCGAACATTGCGACGAGCAGCTATAATAAACTTCCGAATAAAATTAAATCTATAATCTCAGAATATGTATTCAAAAAAAGATTGAGAGACAACCTTATGGGATTAAACAACGTTGACGTTTACTTTAAACGTATAGCATAATAGATCATTATAACTCATATATCATAAGCAATTAAGGTATTGATTTACAAATCGGTTCATTCAATTAGGTGTTAAAATATCAAAATGTACCTTATTATAACTGGTAAGGGAGTCCCACAAGGGTCAGTACTCTTGTGGGACTCGCTTACCTAATTACTTTTCTAGTAATCATTATGGCTACGGCCGTTGGTTACACATATTTGCATTAACTAACTGACATTACTCTGAACCAGTTATTTATCATAACCATGAAACTATTAGAAAAATATTATTTTCCACTTGCATATATGAGAAAACGTTTTATTACCCATAATGAAATAATAGCCCAAATAAGTGTTAGTACCAACAGAATATGATAGTAATATTGACTTTTATTTTGCAATATCGTACTGTGCATTGAATTGTATTATGAAATATTGTCATAATTATATACGTTGAATAGTATAGTATGTATAATTTGTATACGTGATGTGAATAATAAACTGTCAAACTTTGAAATATGGAGAACACATCAACAATACCTTAATTGTTCATTTAAGTTTAAAATACACATTTATTTGACTGAAATATTATTTACAAGTATAATCAGAATGAAAATTAGAACATATAATTACCTAGAATTATTTCACAAGATTTGTCTCTCTTGCTTTTTTCCTGAAGAAAGAAGAAAACTTCCAAAGGGTTTTGGTTTCGCTCATTTTTGTTTACTTTATGGGATACAAAAAACAGCACAACACGCACATACACAAGGCCTGACAGAACGAATTGCAGTAAATAACCTGGAATTGCAGTTGAGTGTTGTACCTTATAGGTTTCTGTCAGTTTCATTAATATCATTCTCACTGTGGCTTATGGCTGTGTTTTCTCAGGTTTGCTGGTTTTCTACTGAGTTACTTCATTGGGAAATAAAGACACTGCAATCCTATTCTTCGTAATTTTCACAATGTAGTGTGACATTTTGTATTAACACTTGCTAATTTGCACTTATAATTTTTTTTTCTTCTTTCATGTTCACATTTTTTAAAATAATTAACTATTTATTTTGGTTTTTCTATTCTAATCTGTTGGGCACATCTATTATAGTAACAAAATTGCCATTATTTAATTCATTTTTACTTTATCCATTAAAAACCAGCAATTATATTATTTGCTAGGTTCATTACAGGTTCCTGTTCAAAGTGACACCATTAAGTTGAAGTGGAAAAGTAACGTTTTCTTCGTGGTTATGTGTGACTTCCTGTCTGTAAAATTCTGGGTGATGGTTAGAGTATAAACTTATGACAAATGAGAGGAATTTTTTTTTTCAAACTGATTGGTTGTTTTTCTCTATTTTATTTTTAAAATTCAAAATATGCTTTTCACAATCTAGTTTTTATGTCTCCTTCATTGGCATGCACAAACTGCTTTTGCTTGCAAAACTGTGGGAATGAACTGGTTCTCCTTCTCTAGCTTAAATTTGCCTGCGATTCTTTGTGCTTCAAAGCTATTTCTGTAACTGATATTTTATTTTATTTTATTTTATTTTTCTTCAGTATTAGTAGGTGTAACTAAAGGAAATGAGACAAACAAAGTTTGGAACTCTCCGTTTACGATTTCTTATTAGAAACTTCTTTTGCCAGCATAAATAAATAGTTATTTCTTATTATTTGAAATAAATATTACCTATCGAGTAATTTTTTTAATGTCTATTATACAAAGTTCCAAACATATAAAACTTTACACTATAGTGATATGTTTAGGCGAGCGTAAAACTCAACGTGTCTAATCATGACTCATATCTTCCCTTTTGATGTTTATGCGTGGTCCTTCTGTGTTCCGATGACACCAGCATTCTATTTGAGATTATTATTTCTGGTTTTCGAGTATGTGAACGAAATGTTTACAGGTAACTCAAACAGTAATTTAATAGGTAGCATTAGACAATTTTGGAAAATAATTAATTACAGGATATCAGCTTTTTCTACTTTTATTTCCCGTTCCCAGCATTAATTTCACAGTAGTGATTTTGTTTGTCTTTTTTTTGCCAGTATCCTACGATATCACTCCACTGGCATAGCAACCTCTCCCATGTGCTTCTCGATAACCACAACACACGTATCTTCTAAAAGAATATTTGGTTTCCATCCTTTCAGAGATATGCGAAGAGTTTCGACTCATGCTATTTCCCTAAAGAAAGAAAATTTCAAACACTTTTGTGGCTCACCCATTATTGACCAGAGAAGAAAGACCACAACAAAATACGATAGTTGCACTGGATGAACCGATTGCAGTAATTAAAAAAACACTCGACTCGATTGTTTTTTCTTATACTAGTTGACCCTGACCATTCCTTCCAAAATGAAACTTTCATGCAGATGACTCATGGACATGTTTTGTGCATGCTGGTGGATATGATGTTGATGTGATTTTATCTTACTTTTTGACATCATGGGGTAAAGATTATCTGTGGCTCGAATGTTTTCTATATTATTTATGTTTATTAGGGTAAGTATTTTTCCCAACACAAATAAAGTAATTATTTTTTATTGTTATTATAATTCAACTGAACATTAGCTCTTATACTATAATTTCATGTTAAATATTCAGCACTAAAATTCTGGCTATTAATTTAACATCTGAAGCTTGAGGAAAGAAATTTCACACTGTGAAATATATTTCACCATTCCTACCCAAATCAAAAGAATTCTTTGAAGCCAGATAACAGATTTAAACCTCCTAAAGTACTGTGTGAGTATAATTTTTGTACTGATTGTCTTCAAACTCGCAAATTTCTTTTGGGTTTTCTACTCTTACAGCCAAAATGTGAAAATGTAAGATCCATGTCCTAAAGTTTTTTCTGTCCATTTCTTGATTTTAATTTTTATGAACATTAGGATATCCTGTCTTTCTCATACTCCCAAAATAATTTGTATTTTTTATCTGCAGAGTGCAATCCTTTTTTTTTCTACACCAAACTTTTCAAGAGTTTAATTCACGTTTTTTGGGTTAAATTAGCTGTTGTCACTATGTAAAATCACGAAATTCTTACAGTCGTACTTTTATTCCAAACTGATGAAGAAATATACTAGTCGGTTGGAGTCATCTACAGATATATCAATAAAATTGTTGCTATTTAATTAATTTTTTGCTTTATTAATTTCAAAACAGAGCATATACATTTGTACATTTATCATGTACAAATGTGTGAAATGAAAAGTAAAAGGTAACCTTCTCTTTATTTTTAAAATGTTTTCTGCCTAATTAATGTTTGTACAATTACATTCTAGAAACATTAATTTATCCTGTCTTCTCACTCCCCAAAATTTGTATTTGTGTTATATGCGCAGTTCGGTACCTTTTTATTTTCTGCACCAAACTTTTTAAGAGTTTTAGTAATGTGATGGGTTAAAATATCTAATGTCGCTCTGAAAATAATCAATAAAATAAATTAAAAACAAAGTCTTTTTGTTCATAATTTATCAATATCAGTTTGAAATAACTGGCATCACTAATAGATATCTGCAAAGGTCGAGGTTACACATTTCCCTTGAGTGAGCAGACATCTTCTGGAGGAGGGGATGGTCAATGTAGGGCAGACTGCCATTACCACCGCCCTCGACTAACCTGTCATCTAATGCTATTTTAACCCTCCTCCCTATGTGTTATATCCTATGAACTTTTTTTCCCATCCCAACAATTTTTTAAACATGAGTGACAGAACTAGACATTTCAAAACATCAAAAGGCTGTAAGAGCAAGTGATATTTGAAGCTCTCAATGCAGTTTTCAAAAATAAAAAGAAGGTACATTTTCTTTTCTTTTCACACAATTGTACATGATAAAAGTTTAAAATCAATTGACTGAGAGTCAATACTTATTTCTCAACTTTGCCACCCATACTATTCCAGGGTGGGGTTAATTAAAAACAGAGGCCATAACAAATAACTTAATTGTGGTTTTGAGAATAAAGTACAAATGAATTGAAAAGTGATAGCTTTGTCACTATATCTATAGATACCTCCAACAGACTAGAATATAACAGTTCTACTTAAAGTATGACTGTTGAATTTGTTTATTTTACAGAGAGACATTAGATAATTTTACCCATTACATTACTAAAACTCTTAAAAGTTTGGTATAGAAAATAAAAAGGTATCGTACTGCGCAGATAACACAAATACAAATTTTGCAAAGTGAGAAGACAGGATAAATTCGTGCAATGTAACAAGAAGAAAGCAGCAGAAAACTTTTATGCTGCTCTCAACAATAAAGAGAATGTACATTTTTCTTTTCTTTTCGCACATTTGTGCATGATAAAAGTTTAAAAATATGTGACTGCCAGTCGAAGCTATTTTTCAAAACTTGACAACCCATACTATTCCATTGGAAGAACAAAAAAAGACAGCAGTGATAGCCAATAATATAACTGTGTCTTTTGAAATGAATAAAGTACAAAACGAAATAAATAGTGACAATTTTATTGCTATATCTGTAGATGTCTCCAACTAGTATATTTGTTCATCAGTTTGGAATAAAAGTACGACTGTAAGAATTTCGTGATTTTCCAGAGTGATAGCAGCTAATTTAACCCAAAATTGTGAATTAAACTCTTAAAAAGTTTCGTATAGTAAGAAAAAAAAAACAGGATCGTACTCTGCAGATAACACAAATACAAATTATTTTGAAGTAATGAGAAGGCAGGTTAACCTAATGTTCGTACAAAGCAAAAACCAGAAATGGGCAGAAAAAAACTTTAGAAAATGAGTCTTACATTTTCACATTTTGACTGTAAGAGTAGAAAAACCAAAACAAATTTGCGAGTTTCAGACAATCAGTACAAAAAAATGGTCACACAGTACTCCAGGATGTTTAAATCTGTTACCTGCTACAAAGTATTCTTTTAATTTCGGTAGGAATGGTGACAGAATTTTATGGTGTGAAATTTCTTTCCCCACAGTTCGGATGTTGAGTTAACCACCGATTCGTGTATAAACGTCCAGGTTACCATGGATGCTAAATGCATATTAAAATTTAATGCCCTTGATATTACATTGATGGACACGAAGTCTAGAGGAGTGATGTATTTTATCTATATTGACGGCGACGTGGTTAATAGCCAGAATTTTTAGTGGAGAAGATTTAACATGAAATTATAGTATCAGACCTAATGTTCAGTTGAAACAATAATAACAATAATAAATAAATACTTTATTTGTGTTGGAAAAAATACTTAACATAATAGGGATAAATCATATAGAAAACCATTCAAGCAACAGACAATCTTTGCCAAATGATATCACAAAACATGTCCATGAGTCATATGCGCAAATATTGCATTTCTGAAGAAACGGTCAGGTTAAACAGTACAACAAGGAAAAACAATCTAGTCGAGTTCTTTTTACTTACGGCAATCGTTCATCCAGTACAGGTATCATATTGTGTTGTGGTGTTTTGTGTCCGGTAAAGTAAATAATGGGTGAGCCACAAAAGTGTTTGAAATTTTCTTTCATTAGGAAAATAGCACGAGACAAAATTCTTCACATAGCTCTAAAAGGATGGAAACCGAATATTATTTTAGAAGATACATATCTTGTGTTGTGATTATCAATAAGCACATGGAAGAGGTTGCTCACCGGTGGAGTGATATCCTAGGATACTTGTACAAAAGAGAAAAAAATATCTCTACTCTGAAATGAATGTCGGGAACAGAAAAAAAGAGGCACAAACTGATATCCTGTATTTAATTATTTTAGAAAATTGTCTAATGCTACCTATTCACATAGTTTGAGCTATCTGTAAACATTTCGTTCACATACTAGAAAAGCAGAACTGATAATCTCAAATAGAAAGTTGGTGTCATTAGAACACAGAAGGACCACGCATAAACATGAAAAGAGAGAATATGAATCATGATTAGACACGTTGAGTTTTACGCTCAACTAAACACTATAACAACTAGACACTATAGTCTAAAATTTTTAATGTTTGGAACTTGTAAGATAGAAATTAACAGAGTATACTACAGAGCTAATATTAATGTGAAATAATAAGAAATAGCTATTTATTTTTGCTGGCAAAAGACGTTTCTGATAAAAATCGCTGAAGGAGAGTTCCGATCCTTCTTTGTCTCAGTTTCTTCAGCTAAACTAACTAATGCTAAAAACAAATAAAATAAAATAAAATAAAATTTCAATTACAGAAGTATCTTTGAATCTCAAGGGATTGAAGGTAAAATGGAATGCCAGAGATGGACAACCAGTTCATCCCCACAGTTTTGCAAGCAAAAGCGATATGTGTATGGCAATGAAGGAGTCATAAGAACAAGATTTTGAAAAGCATATTTTGAATTTTAAAGTAAAATAGGAAAAAATAACCAATCAGATTGAAAAAAAAAAAAAAAACTCATCTCACTTGTCAGAAGTCCATAATCTAACCATTACACACAATTTTACAGACAGGAAGTCGCACATACCAACGACAAAAACGTTGTGTTTCCCATTCAATTTAATGATGTCACTTTGGACAGAAACCTATTAGGAACCAGCTAATAACGTACACGTGGGTTTTTAATGGGTACCAAATGAATTAAATAGTGACAATTTTGTTATTATATTAGATGTGTCCAACAGATTAGAATAGAAAAACCAAACGAAACAGTTAATTATTTTAGAAAATGTGACCATCAAAGAAAAAAAAATTGCGAATGCAAATTACCAATTCTTAGTATAATATATCTCAACACATTGTGAAAATTAGCAGAAGAGGATAGCGGTGCATTTAGCTCCCATGATGTCACTAAGTAGAGAACCGCCACAACTGTGGGAAAAAAACATAGCCATGAGCCACAGTGCAAATGATATTAAGGAAATGGACAGAAATCTATAAGGGACTAGAGTTAACTGCAGTTTTCAGGTTATTTACTGCAATTCGTTCTTTTAGGCCTTGTGTATGTGTGTGTTGTGCTGTTTTGTGTATTCTGTAAAGTAAAAAAATGAGAGAACCCAAAACCCTTTTGAATTTTTCTTTATTCAGGAAAATAGCAAGAGAGACAAATCTTGTGAAATATTTCTAGGTAATTATATGTTCTAATTTTCATTGTGAATATAGTTGTAAATAATATTTCATTCAAATAAATGTGCATTTGTAAACTTAAATTTTACATATATACTAGTGGAATACTAGTCAATTATTTTAGAAAATGTCTAACTACAACTTAGAATATATATATATATATATTCTAATCGGTTGTAGTTAGACATTTTATATATATATATATATATATATATGTGTGTATGTGTGTGTGTGTGTGTGTGTGTGTGTGTGTGTGTGTGTTGCCAATTGCCAAGTTAAGCAACTGTCAACGTTCCTTTTTTTTCCATATCTTTCTCCATGTACCGCTTGCACTACTTTTTCTTCATAAGCTTCGATGAGCATATTTTATGGAGTTCCTTCATGTAATTGTTCAACGATCGTTTTTCTCCCTGTGCTGTGTGCTTCGCTTGCAAAAGACCACTTCCTACACTTTTCCTGGTTATGTTTAAACGAAGCACCTCACTGCGTGGTAGCTGTGCATATTCACTGTCATTAATTTTCCTATATTACGGTCCAGTGCATCATATCGGATTGGGTCTAGCCAGTTATCCTTACTGTGTATCTGTTTACAAAGATGGCTCATTTATTATTTAGTGTTACAATGTTGCCTCCATTCTGCTTGGACTTTAGAACATTTCTAACTCTTTCTATTGTACGTTGACAAATTTTATTTTTTTCGTCGCATTCACTGTTCAATTTAAGAACTTTTCTTTTTTGCTCTAATAATATTTGTTTTTTGATAAAACGTTTCTGCTTTATCAAACAGTGGTGAGGAGTTTGGTTGTATATATCTGTATATATCAAGGATAACAAGACAAACCTTTCATCATAGCCCATATCCAGGATTTCTGTTACTTCGTCTTCTTACACCTGTAACGTTTCTCATAAATTAATGATAAACATTAAACTACACTTTATACATCTCTGCAGCAGTGCTTATCCAAACAATTCCGAGTTTTATTGTGCAAATAACACATCTTTTAATTCCTTTGACTTCCGACATGCAGTAATTCTATTGTAAACATCTTTTAAATTACATGTCGATCCTATTCTATATTACAAAACCCGAATAAGTATTTTTGATTCGTGCTTACCATTACATCTCGAATGAGATACATTTCCAGCTAGGCATTCTTCTTCTGCCTTAAATACTTTCTCTAAACAGCTGGCTACACAACTCTGTAAAGATAACACCAAACCACTTACTAGGAACTCAGTGATATTTTATTACAACCAGATATCAGACAGGGCCACAGAAATTTAAACTGTTAATCCATGAATTAGAAGTAAAGGTAAAATATTTGATTAAATTATATGTTAAAATGTAAAATTAATTACAAAAATATTTAAATATGTTCGCTTCTTCTCTCATACTACTTAATGCGTTTTCTTCTAATTTTCTTTTCATCTCGATTAACACGTATAATTAAAACCAAAGTTTTTATATTATAGTATTGATATCGTTATTTATTTATTTTTTTAAGTCCATGAAATCTATTTTGCAATTATTAACGCTGTTCCTGGATTGATATATTGAACTACGTATCGATACGTATGTGGAAGACATAATGATAAAAAATTAGACTAACGGAATTATAAGGAAATATTAGCTATTACGTGCAGAATTTTCTGCTAATTCGTACCCAGTGTCAATGCATGGTAGTGTGAGAAATAAAGAATAATATTTATCAGTTTAATGTTGTAAAATATAAGGTAATATACATCGGCATGAAAAGATAAACTACTTGGTATCATATTGACGGTACTAGTTTATAAAAAATTGACGAGGCTAAAGATCTTGAAGTGAATGTGGATAGAGATTTGAATTTCAGAGAATTTAGAGGATATCTTGCACGAGTTGGAAAAATTGCTCAGAGAATTACTTGGATGTTGAAGACCACATTCACAAATGAAGGTAGGGAAGTTATTATCCATCTTTATGGATACGAGCATGGATTTGGTTACCTGGGTTTCTTCGGGATCGGGAGATGTGGAGAGGATTCACATATAAGTGACCAGGCTGGTAACAGGTCTGTTGAATGCTCCATATTAGGAGAGATTGAAGGTGTGTGGAGGCAGAGTTTAGTTTACAGTCTGAGGACAGGGGATGTGATAGAAACTTATAAGTTTCTATAAGTTACTAAACCTATAATTTACTAAAATAATTCTATAAGATTGACATAAAAGTAATTTTTCATACATATGGAATAGGGGAAAAACATGGAGTGACACTTGGAAGTTGGATGAGAGAACTAAGACGAAAATCCTATGGAGATTGGTGAACGAGTGGAATGAATTGTCATGCTTGGTTGTGAGCACCCCAAGATTGAATAGGTTTAAGATGCATCATAAGAATTGTGTTAATGGAAAGGTTGGAATTTCTTCTGATGAGCCTTTTGATTCCATGAAGCACCCGTATAAATCATCATAATAAAATAATATAGCATGATCTATGTTGTTGGAAGTGTGGAAATTGAAAAGCAGTCACTTCGTAATTAGTTATGGATACTTCTGTAAGAATCAATATATCAATAATTTCAGTGTAATTCCTCAGAAAAGCCTGTAATAATAACCAATGTTTTCGGATGCTTCTGATGTTAATATGCATGATTGAGAGACCTCTCGCATGTACTGTGCTTTGTTTCCATGCATCAAGCGATTCGAAAGTACAATTACTGACTTATTCCGGTGTAATTACATCTATCTGATGGTTCACATTCATTTTTGTTGTGTTGAGATCTTCTTATTGAATTAAGTTGGAGTCTTTTGTTTCACTCTGGCAACCTGCCTATATCTTCCGAGCTTTTTATGTGTATAGACTTTGAAGTCTGTGACTTTCTGAAGAAGATTTTGCCGTCTTTGATCCATAAAAATGTATACTTTTGTTCTGTTTTTTCTTTTCTTTCTTGGTACAATAGATTCTGATTGAAAGGTGTTAAATACTAAGATAAAAAGATTGGCGTATTGTCTTGCGATGCATTTAAATCCTTGACTACTGGTTTTTTCAGTCTGTGGCTTTTATGAGATTGTCTCTTGTAGCCTTGCTTGTGAGACGAACTATGACTGGTACGGGTCGTAGCGAGCTTTGTTTTCTGTTCTTCCTGGAAAACCGATTTATGGTCTGAATTTCATTATGATGTAGGGGGATGTCAATTGCATGGCCTAACTTTAAAACTACGTCTCTGAGATTTTCTATGGATTCGGTTTCTAGAAGACCGTTTATGACAACGTCTTCTTTATGTTGTTGTTGGTTTAATACTTCGTATTGTTGTTTCAGGGAATTAAATTCTTGACGGAGTTCCGATGTGTCTTTTATCAATTTGTGCTGCCTGTAAGTTAATGCCTTAATGCTGGTTTTAATGTCTTTTACCGTTTGTAAGACTTCTTCGACTTTTGAATTATTAAATTGAACAAACTCTTCATATTCGCTAATTTTTTTGTGTATTACTTTGTTCTGTTTATCAAATAGTTCTTGGGCAAGATCTACCAAGTTGGCTTTTATATTTTCTAAACCTTTTTCTAATAATAAATTTACGGAACTCAAATTATAAGATTCGCCGGTATTTTGTTGTCTGTTCAGTTCATATTCCGATTCTGCCTCCGGCATAATCAGTTGTGTCGTGGGTGGTGGCGTTTCTTTGTTCTCTCTACAGTTTAGGCACTTCCATTCTTCTCGTTTGGCATTGGATATGCCTTGCCAGTTTGTTTCTGAAAGTCAGAAACATGTAAAGTGAAGATTCCTATGGCATTTCCTGCAGGTTATATAACATCCGTCGGACGGTAATTCCTTCTGACACTTGTTGCACTTCATGACTCACCTTTCTTCCTTTGGACAGCTGCAAAGATGGCAACGTCCTTTGTTCTGTACTCGTTAGCAACCGCGGTGTACGCTTCAATTTTTAGCACACTCAGATTTTGGATTCCACTTGGCCGATTTCGATAAATTATATGTCACTGTCTTCAGCGTGACAAGAAGAGTTACTTTATGACACTTTTAAATTAAAAACAGGAGTTTGAACCACATTAAAACTATAAAAACGGGACTAGCGATACAGCTGCATACTCCTACATAATCTCCGAGTTTTGGAAGCTTCACAATATAAAATTGAGGTCACAACCCCGACCAATAGGCGATAACACGAACACTTCAAAAGCAGAAGCACCTACCCGACCTGACGCAGCATACACTTCCTCCATGTGTTCAAACGACGACCAAGAATAGTCGAAACAGACCGCACACCTTCAACCCTCTGTCCCCCCCCCCCTCTAAAAATCAGTTGCTGTTTTCAACTCCTTTCACCCTTTTCCACCTTATATAAATATAAAAAATGCCCCGCCCATCCCTTATAATATATATGTATATATATGATATTCAAAAAAACACCTGTGTTTTTTCCATTTGTTTTTCAATTCTCCCACTTGCCAATTCCCTCCCACCCCCAACACACACACACACACACACACACACACACACACACACACACACACACACACACACACACACACACACACACACACACACACACACACACACACACACACACACAGTAGTTTGGAAAACGCGAAAGAAGAAGAGCCATAACACCCAGAAAAAGGTATGTGCAAATTTCTTGTCCTCTATGCAACATATGTTTATTGATAACTATACATCTACAATGCCTTAAGGATCCGTGAGTAAATATCCGATGACATTTAAACTGGGGCACTCCTTAACAGAAGCAGGCAAATAGCCGTAAATGTAATAGTTTGTTTAAGAGGAGTAACAAGGGAGATTTCCCAGAAATAATATCCATAATAATAATAATAATTTCCCAAGTGCTTATTTTTCAGATTACTGCGCTTATTTTAGTTCTGATTAAAAATCTTATCGAAGTAAATTCAAATTATCCGTGTCTCACTCTAGTATTTGCAATGATAATCTAATCTCGCCACGAAGTGTAAACTCTTTATGCTTCTCACATAAACTGCATGCCTAAAGCACAGCAATTGGTGATTTGATCTTTATGCTTTCCATATTCAAAATTATATTAGTTGATAAATGAAAATATTCAAAGTTATCTTACAATTAACATGACTGCTCACGCGATATGCACTTAAAACTTTCAAACATCAATACGAATACAAACATACAGTCAAATTGAGGTGAATTTTATAACGTAGGTTGGATGAGCCACAAGACAGCACACCGTAACCTAAATGAGCACACAAAACCTCTCAGCTCAATAATATTTATTTGTATTATAGAAAACGCTTAATAAAATTAATACGCAATGATGTTCCAGTAAGCAACTCTAAAAGTTGATTTTTAGCACAAATGAGAGTGTTTTTCCGAAGCAGAATTTGAGCACTTTTGATCTCGCAAGAGCCAAAAAAATGGTTTGTTCCACAAAAATGTTTAAATGAATGAATATCTTCAAAAAATTTAGATATTATAAAATGCATTAGAAAGTGCATTATGATGACGTCACACAACTCATTTACCTCTTTGGAGAGAGGGCCCTTCCCTGTCTGCTTGTGTTGCTCTTTGTAGTCAAAGCAATCCGTCCTGTATGGACTCGGAAGAAGATTCTTTATTCTCTGCAAGGAATAAAGGTTTGAAATAATCAAAAACTAAAGAGTTGTCTTGAATACCTAACATTCATATAATTGTTGCTGGCTCCTATCAGTATATAATCACTAGAAGAGCTAAATTGCAATTTTACAATTATCACTGAACTACTCTTAAATAGTAATCTAGATCGAGATAGAAAATAATAGAAAGAATCTTTGACTTTCAGCAAGATAAAAGAAAAAAAAATGATTCTAATTACCAACTAATTTTAAGAAAAAGAAAAAATAATCAAAACAGTAATGTCGGTTGAGCTGTCGGTTGTTGATTTCGATGCCTTTTTCACCAAAGTAAGTGAGTTTCTGGCAATTAACTTTTAATTTGGGTTTACAATGACTTATATATTTTTTATATCAGAGTTCCGAATCAAAGAATAACATTCCGAATAAGATTTTCATTTTACTATAAAAAAACAGGTAAACGCCAATTCTGATGGTGTGTGTATGTGCGTGCGTGTGTGTGCGTGCGTGCATGTGTGTGTGTGTGTGTGTGTGTGTGTGTGTGTGTGTGTATGTAGGGGTCATAAATACCCTTCTGTTATGGTGTAGCAGAAATTTTACTCCAATCATTTCAAAAATTCATAATTCTCTTTTGCTTAGTACTTTCATAGGATATTTATTTATTTGGATATATGGGAAGATATTTGAATATTTTGTCAGATTAGTTCGATACTAATCCTAATTTGCCGAACATGATAGTAACTTATTTGCAGAAAAATACTAAAACTAGTTGAAGGGATTCAAATGGGTGAGGATTCTGCTGAACAGTGGAAATAATACACATTCGGAAAAATCCTTTATTTGTTAGGGTGAGTACTGGGGATTTTAAATGCTTTTGTTGTCATTAATCCCTTTACAGATTTTAAAAGTCTGTTCACAGTACATTTCGGCATTAAGAATGGCAGTATGAAAACGCCTCATGAAATCAACGGTGCCCTCAAAGGGAATAAAGTCGTATTAAGGAAGTTTGTATTGGGACACCCTTCCACCGACATTTTTTCATAATATCAACAATTCGCAAATAAAAGTCTCACGCGTAGTATCCTATTTTTAAAGAATATTGCATGTGGGCAACCCCACATGAAATTTTCGATTACATGGGTAAGACTCGCAGTACATTGACTTTGATTTTGGAAGCCTGCAAACACTTTCCTTGCACTTAAGTAATGTGTGCATATTTAGGACCTCTTTTACCGAATTATTCCCAGTTTGGATACTTTTGTAATACTTTCATCCAGATAGTTCGTAAGAGCTGTTTTCATTTAGGTACTAGACGTGTTTAGTGACAATCCTAAAGGAGTTTATTAATGCAGCAGTGAGAATCAGCTGGAGTACTCATTAATAAATAATATCATTACATCACGAAGACATAAATTTGTTTCAGAGTTTTCATCTTTTATCTTTCGACAGATATGTGAATTAATATAATCAGTTGACTTATATTTGATATTTCTAGATTTTCATCAGTAAACGATGTTTTTTCACAATCTCCAATTCCCACTTCATCTCTTTTGAGAACTTCGCTTCGTGGTATGACCATTTATGCTTATATAAACATATTACAAATATAGTCTCTCTCTATGCCGTATGGTCACTCCGATGCTCGGCGATGTTCCACACCAGGCCTCGCCAAGTAGTCTTGTTGTTTGCTCTTCTGGCAGCCTCAACTCTCTGAAGATCAGTCACTCCACACACACGCCATCCATCTAATTGATATCTGCTCCTGCCTATTTTTCCAGGAACTTTACCTTCTATTACTGTTCTGAGAAGTCCTCCTTCCATCCTTTCTATTTGTCCAAAATATTTTAACCTTCGTCTGTCAAAATCCTTAAGGAGCCTTAAAGCTCTACTAATCTTTTCTAACACCCATTCATTTGTACGCCTTTCAGTGTATGATATCCTCAACAGCCTTCTGTAACACCACATCTCAAAAGCAGATATCCGTTTCTTATCTGACTTCTTTAGGTTCCAAGTCTCGAATCCATAAGTCGCTGTTGGAAAACAACTGCATCTAAAATCCTCAACTTTGTTCCCATGGAGATAGATCCATCCTTCCAGATTTCAGACAGGTCTCTGACTGTTGTTTTTGCCATTCCTAACCTTTTTGTGACATCTTCTGAACAGCAATTCTTCACATTAATAATGGATCCCAGGTACTCAAACTTGCTGACTTCCTCAATTCTTTCTCCATTAAGGTACACGTGTTTCTCAAGAGCTTCTCTGTTTGTTTTTCATTTGAGAACCATGATCTTTGTCTTGCTAGAATTGAGTTGAAGTCCTCTGTTATTACTGATCTTGTTAACTTTGTCAAGAATTAGTCCTAGTTCTTCCATGTCATTACAAAGGAATACTGTAACATCAACGTACCTCAGATTACTGACCAATCTACCTCTTATCCTAATTCCTATCCTGAGCTCATCCAATGCTTCACGCATGATGTCCTCTGATATATACTGAACAAGTGAGGAGAAAGTAAACATCCTTGTCTAACTCCTTTCCCAACTTGAAGCCAGTCAGTCAATCCGACACCTGTTCTTGCTGTGGCTTCCTGCTCCTCATGCTGGCTATCAACCTGATAGTGTGTTGAGGAAAACCCATTCTTTTCATCACTTCCCAGTTTCACATGCTCAACACAGTCAAAAGCTTTAGAGTAGTCTAAGAAACACATTACCAGAGGGAGTCTGAATTTTTTATATTTTTCTATGATCTGTCTAAGGCAAAGCATCTGATCTCTGGTGCCCCTACCTTTCCTAAAACCTGCTTGTTCCTCGGGCATCTCTGCCTCAACTTTGGCCTCAATCCTATTTAGCATGATCTTTAATAAACTTTTGCTTGTGAGATATCAAACTGTTCTATAATTCATGCATGCCCTATATCACCTTTCTTGTGTAGAGGTATGAAAACTGACTTCTTCCAGTCTTTTCTAGGCCATGATCTTTTCTCCCATATCCTTGTAATCAATCTATGAAACACTCTTATCCCTCCATCCCCTGTGGCATTAATTAACTCTGCTGGGATTTCATCTGCACCTGGAGCCTTATTGCTGTTCAGCTGCTTAACAGTTCTTTCAACTTCATGCCTAAGTGGAGGAGGTTCCAAATCAAAAGTTTCTTGGTGGGAGGACTCCACATTTTCTTTATCCACTCTGCTGTACAGTTCCTCACAGTATTCTTTCCATATGTTTTTGATTTCTAACTCTTCTGTTAGTAATGATCCATTCCTGTCTTTGATGACATTCAATTTAGGCTTAAACGTGTGCTTTAAGTCACGAACTCAATAAAACATCCTTCTACAATTATGCCTTTTCATCTGGAACTCTATTTCTTCACATTTATTAGTATAGACCTTTTCCTTGTCCTGCTTGATGGCGCTTCTGATTTCTCTATGTAATCTCTTGTATTCTTCGGTCCCTGTGTCTCTTTGTTTTTCCAACCGCCTTCTTTTGATTAGTTGCCATGTTGAATCTGATATCCATGGGTCTCTTGGTTTTCTTACTGGGCCGGATTCGTCTTCGCTGTATCCTGTATTTTCATCTTGACTCCTTCCCAAAGCATTTCTGGTGAGATTTCCTCATTGGTCTCCAAAAAATCATCCAGCCGATTTGATGTTTCTTCTGTGAATCCACTAGGAATTACTCTAACATCCAATCTAGTGGAGTGTGCCTGACCTGGATGTTTTCGGAGTCTTAGTCTTACTCTGGCTCTTACCAGCTGATGGTCTGTACCACAATCTGCTCCAGGACAAGTATGCATATCAGAGATCCTTGTCTTCCACCGCTGGAGAGCCAGGATGTAATCAATCCGGTGCCTTGACCTATCAATGTTAGATGTTCAAGTATAGACCGGTCGTGGATGTTTCTGGAAGCAGGTATTAGTAATAACTAATCTGTTAGCACGGGCAAATTCCAATAGCCTTTCACCATGGGTGTTACGTTCACCCAGACCAAACATGCCACACTCCGGCCTGACTCTCATACTCTTTCCCACTTTTGCATTTAAGTCTCCTAAGATGTACATTATGTCTCTCCTTGGTAGGCAGTCCAAAACAGTTTGTAAGTTTTCATAGAATTCTTTATTCTCTTCTTCAGGCTTATCCGTGTGGGGTGCATAAACTACTACAATTGATACATTGGTAGGCTGAGCCTTACGTCTAATGGAGAGTATCCTATCATTAATGGGATTATAACCAAGAAGGCTTCTTGCCTGAGCTGTCTTCAGTATCACAGCTACCCCATGATGTTTTGAGTCACCACATGAGTAAATAAATAGCTTACCATCCTGTGTAGACCATCATATAGTCTCTTCGTTATCCAAAATTATCTCTTTCACACGTGACATTGCTCTACATCTGAACAGTAAGAACTTTGCATACCAAATCTGTTAAGATATTGAACAGTCTTATTATACACGATTGTGTGCTCGAAAGGGCTCTTCAAATTTTTCACTCAATGAAAACTGGAAAAAATACGTTGATTATAATTCCCATCTATTCATCCATCCATCCCCAGTTCACTCGACTTTCTTTTACACCATGGCTCTTTATTGATTGCATCAAGATTATACAAATATTTCGAAGGTTATTTTTAATCAGAATAGATATCGCTTATAGCCTGGATGTTTCCTGGATATTTTAAAACCTGGGTATATTCCTTTCACAGCTAAATTCCAAATCATGGATTATTTTTTTCTACTTTCGTTCATCTTATAATCTACTGTCTTTTGGAGAGGTTTTCTTCTGCTTCTTCTTCTTGTGCTTCCTGAAGATCATATTATTATTATTATTATTATTATTATTATTATTATTATTATTATTACAGAGCTATGTAGGCAGACGGATGCATGCAAGCTGTTATCGCTGCTCCGGTTTTTATAGGTTTAAAGTGGTTTTAACGCATGTTTTTAATTTGAAAGTGTAGCTATTTAATTCGTATAGTCACGCTGAAGACAGGAAAGCTTAAATGTTCAAAATCGGCTAAGTAACATCACATTTTCAGTGCTGAAAGTCATAGAGTGAACTGCTGTCACCAACTAGCAAAGAACAATGGACGTCGCAATTTTAAAAGTTGCACTACAGTCGCTAACGGGAAGAAAGTCTAAAGGTCACCGGAGACAGAGAAGGTCACGCACAATGAGCTGTAACAAGTGCAATAAGCCATTAAGTGACGAAAGGGACGGGCCGAATTGTTCTGAATGTGGAAAAAGACAACACTCACAATGTTCTTGAATCTCAGAAAGCATGTGGAAAGCAAAAGAAGCCAGGAAACGGAACGAATGGTCTACAATGCCGTGAGAAAATGAAGAACAAAGAACAGACACCAAAGCAACGACGCACATCAAGGTGAGTCGCTTCCTGGTCCAAAAATAACAGATAACTTTGATTCATTCAAACTCATGGTTAAAGACTTGCTAAATGCATACATGGAACAAATTAAGAAAACATTTCAGGAGTATGAACATTACTTACAGTTTAATAATGCGACCACTGAAGAAATGTTGGGAACCGTGCGAGAAATAAAGACAAAATTAATGGTAGCGAAAGAAACACAAGAACACTCAAGCGCGAAAACGAATAAATGTGGAAAAGGATAAACACACTCAAGTGTCAAATGGAGCACATGCTACAAAACGAATTTCAAATTGAGGGAATAACAAAAGAAAAGACAGAGGATTTAAGCTACATAATGCGACTGATCGTCAGCAAATTTGTCATTAAAATCGTAACCACTGACATCACCTCAATTAACCGAGGCCCACAAAAAAACCTAAGAGAAACCACCACCAATCGTCGCTCGTTCTACCAGCAGACGTCTGAGCAACTCCATTCTTACACCAAGCAAAAAAACAAGGCTAAAATCATCGATCCTTGCTGACAAGATACTACCAACAGCAATCTATAACTGAACACTTGACTCCATACTTTAAAAATCCTTTATACCAAGCAAGGAAGACAAAAACTGAGAAACACTACAAGTTCCTGTGGACAGAGGATTCACAGATATTTATGAGAAAGAATGAAAACAGTCGAGTTTACATAATTGTAAGAGAATCCGGGCTACATAGCCAGCCAATATAAAACACTAACTCCTCACATCATTAAGAACAAGAAATCACTAGAATTCACTTGAACACTATACAATGGAGATCTCAAACATAGGTGAATATATCCAGTCAGACAATATAAACCTCAAGGTCTTTGACTCTTTGAAGAAATGGTCTGACAACATTTCCACCAATACCGACTTCACTATCGTACACACAAACATAAGAAGCATAAAAAAACACTAGTGAACATTGATAACACTGCTCAACTACACCATGGCAAACATAGATGTGCTAATACTGACCGATGTTGCAATACACAACACAGAAATTTACGCATACAACATTAATAATTACCAAACCTACAACTTATGCAGACCAAACAAAAGCAGAGGTGATGTCGTGTCACTTATTAAATAAAATGCCAATGTGAGTGAAATACAAACTCATTTCGAACATACGGAAGCATTAACTTTCGAAATCACAAATAGCCGCAAACAGATTATAAAATACACAATAAACATAGTATACAGACCCCCAGATAATATTGAACTCAGTTTTCATCATAAATTACAAGCATGGCTAAGAATCATCGAACCCCGTACAACATAGGCTTATTCTAATTTGAGACATTAATATAAATACTCTTAACCACACTTCTTGAACCACTCACACACACCTCAGAAATATACAAAAAAAGCAACAAAGCCAACACAAACGAGGCGACAAACAGACAACAATCCATGGATAAACGGCCACATACTAAATAGCATTACTGTAAAAGAATATCTATGGAAAAAACTAAAAGGGTCACCCAGTAACACACATTTACAAACATTATAGAAAAACGCAAGGAATCAACTAACAACAAAAATTCGTAGGCCAAAAAGACTCTAATACTTCCAACCATTCATGGAATATAACGACAGCATGAAGCAAACATGCGCTACACTGAACGAATTAGTAACTCGAAAAAAGAAAACTTCAGCACAAGATTTTATTGCATAACGTTTCGGTTAGGACATAAACCAAGACGAACTAGCAGACTCATACAACCATACCTTCACAAACAATATAACAAAATTGAAAATAGACAATCTGCCAACGACAAACAAAAAACTAACGACACAAAGTCAACAACAAACAATGTGTTTTCCAGCCGTAACAAAACAGGAAGTAAAAGAAGTACTCTTAAACCTAAAACCATAGACCACTCCAGGAATGGACAAAATAAGATTCACAGACCTTTTAACACACTTTGAACAAATAAATCCAATACCTTTGAGACTTGTGAACATAATATTCGACATTGGCATTATTCCCCATCAACTAAAAACTGAAATAATTAGTCCAATTTTCAAACATGGTAAAAGAAACTATTCTCACAACTACAGTCCAATCGCTATCCGATTGGACTGTAGTTTTCTGTAAAATAACACACACCAGACTAGAGAACTATTTACAGAAAACAATATCATCTCTCAAAACCAATACGGCTTTCAGAAAACAAAAATCACCAGCACATTATTTGAATACATCGCCGTCGCAACAAACCCATACTTATGCGAGCAGCATGGACAGAACACAAAATATTTAAGCTGAATTACAAATGCCACTACACAGCCATGTTAAAACATTACTTCAGTCCAACTTATCAGATAACAAGTCCACAGTCAACAAACTACATAACATATAAATACATTAATCACTACAGCAAAGACACCAAAACTTCTACGTTCAAGAGATGATAAACAAAATGTTGTTCGACGAGAGAAACATGGGGACCTACAAGGAGCTGAAACAGGCGCTGTATAAGTAATATAGCGAGAATGAAAATTTGAGATATTCCTCTCTCTCTCTCTCTCTCTCTCTCTCACTCACGCACACACACACAAACAAAAAACCTATAACAAACCCCTCTCAAAAAACACCGTTACAAGAACGCAAACACACCATATCCAAATCCAACCCCACTTCCAAAAAAGTTAAACCGTGCAGACGGAGTAGTAGTCTTCTAAGTACGTAGCTACAAAGAATAAAATCAACAACTGGCTTGCGACGGGTATAGAAACAAAACCACGAAACCAACGCCTATAAGTTCTGCAAAACTTCGAGGAAGAAATCAGAAATGGCACCCAAAGAAAGAAGTAAATATTATAATCGATTTAATAAAAAGCGAATGATTGTAAATTTAAACGAATGATTTTAAATCTGTGTGTTATTAAAGATGTAAAACATATTGTTAATATTATTATTTATGAAATTTAAATGATATATTTTCCTAGCATTCTATACGGTAAAAATTATATATAGATACATGGATAATCGTGGAATCTATCAAGTGTAATTGAACTAATTGATTCTAAACTATTACTAAAATCGTTATTACTACTAGTAACATAAGAATTGTTGTACTAAATGACTTGCGCACTGTACAAAGCATGAGATAAATTGGAATCTGAATTGAATCACATGTGAAAAACTGTAGTATTTTCTCTTAAATTGTATGCAATTATATTAAAGATTAACGATTGGAATTCCCGGCATAAAGGGTGAAACAAAATGCTTTTCATACTCCCGCTCTGATAGGGAAACGGTGAGTGGAAAACTTAGTGGCCCAAGTGCTCACCCTGAGCCGGCTTGAAGATTAGACATCAGAGATGGAGTTTAAGATGGCTTTCGGTCTTTTATGTTGGAAGTAATCTCTTGCGTCGTAATTTGTATCTAGTTGAACCAATTTATTGGGGTGTACAGATGCTTTTGAAAAGAACTTTGGTGCTATAGTCTGCAGGAAAGTGCAGATATAGGGGATATCTGTGTCCCGATGGAATTGCACGTTTCTTACGAGCCATTTGATTCTAGTGTTCAGCTTATTGTTCCTGTTGATTAGAGGATAAAGCTGGGCAATGGCTTTTGATGTCTTTCACAGAGGGTCATGATATGGCAGTTGAAAGTCAGCCTTCTGTCCAGAAATACGCCAAGGTATTTGATCTCTGTTTGCCTTGGTTATTGTGTTGAATAGGAAGATGTCCCCATTAGTATCGGTCTTCTGGAGAATAGCATGTCTATGCTGTTCTGAGGATTCACTTGCAGTCTTCATGTGGCGAACCACCTTTCAATCAGCAGTAGGTTTTCTTGCAGTTTCTTGATGGCAAGATTTGGCTGTAGAGATCTGGTTAATATCGCTGTTTCATTCGCGTAAAGGGCTTTGATAGATGACAATGGATTGTGCGGGATATCGAACATGTATATGGAAAACAGAATCGGTACCATTAGGGACCCTTATGGGACTCCAGCCAAGATGCCTTAATTTATTTAATTAAGTCATACCTAAAAGGTATGACTTAATTAAATAAACAATTTCCAATGGTATTCCAGTTGAGATCAGTTTATGTAGTAGTCCGTAATGCCAAATGTTATCAAATGCACTGGATATGTCAAAGAAAACAGCGCCAGTACATTGATGGCAATTGAATCCATGGAGATGTATTCAACTACTGTATGTATCTATTATGTGGTACTATGGAATTGACGGAACCCAAACTGCTAATTAGGAAGAATGTTTAATTTGTGTACGAAGGCTTGGAATCTGGTAAGAATAACTTTCTCTGCAATTTTACTCATACTTGAGATGAGGATGATTGGTCTGTAACTTTGAGGCAGGTGCGCGTGTTATTCAGTCTTATTGATTGGAATTATAACCGCCACCTTCCAGTAGGAAGGGAAATGTATAAAACGGAGGATGGAATTTATTATATTGCTCAGATGTACAATAGCCTAACGTGGTAGTAGTTTTATCACCTTTTTGGTGATGCTGTCAGGTCCAGGAGACATTTTGTTTTTTAGTTTCTTGATCATACCATATATTTCTGCTGGTAATGCGGGTGCAATTTGATTGGAACATGTTACAGAAGATTTTAATGAACTGTGGACATGTCTATGGATCTTGTAGATGTGATTGAAGTCTAGATGTTCATATTAAGGTTTACATTGCTTATCTAAATTTTCTGTTATTACTTCGGTTTATCTACATCAGTGTAAATGCGACCTAGATCCGTTTGTGGAGAGGGAAGAGGTTTGTTTTAGTTTTTGTTCTTTACAAATGGAGTGATTATCAGGAGAGATAGAAGTCAACCTTTCTTCCCAAAGTTGACTTCTTTGTTGTTTGAGGACATCTCTGACTGCGGAATTGTTTAGTATTCGTTTGTCTTGTGGTGCACGAGTAGTGTGAATTTAGTTTAATCCTTTATCCAAGTGTAAGCAAACAAAGTTTGCGCCTGAAGTATCTTCATAACTGAGGCAACTCGGGGTAAATGTGCACCAAGCTCTCATCACTCCTTGTCTTAATATCTACCATATCTCCCATAATGCAAACCACGTCTACTTGAGGACATGTATAATGCTATGTATTAAGGGAAGGGCGAATACCAGACCGTCCCTTAGAATATCCACTTCTGGGTCTGGCTCCTACTGACGAGACCTCAGTAAAGGTCGAAGCCAGTCTGGTTAGTGGCCCTTCCATTAATGCACATCATTATATATGTCTGCAAGGATATGTGCTCTGCATTATGCGAGATATGGGAGATATTAAGACAAGGAGTAATGAGAGACTGGTCCACCTTCACCACGAGTTGTCTCAGTCCTGATGATACTTCAGGTGCAAACTTTGTTTGCTTTCACTTGGATAAAGGATTAGAATAAATTTTTTATAGCCTAATCAAGTGATAAAAACATCCAACATCTTTCTCTAAATCTTTCTCAGAGTAATTTAATAATGAGATGGTACACCTTTCTGCAACTCACATAGATAAATATGACTTTTCCATTGCTAACCATTTCTGGGTCTGGCTCCCACTGAAGACTTCAATATAGGTCCAAACCGGTCTGGTTATTGGTCCTTCGCTTAATGCATTGTACTATACATGTCAGCAAGGAAATGTGCTTTGCATTATTTGAGATATGGGAGATATTAAGACAAGGAGTGATGAGTACTTGCTCCACCTATACCACGAGTTTCCTCAGTCCTGAAGATACTTCAGACGCAAACTTTGTTTGCATACATTGGATAAAGGATTAAACTAAATTTATTATATTCTAACCAAGTGAAAAAACTTCCAAAATGATTAAGTGTCATTAAGCTGTACTAGAGTCTCACATTCTGCAGTATGACTATGTCCGAGACAACAGCCCTTCCATGCATATTGTGCTGGGTGGGTTCAGTGGGACCTGCCGCTACCGCATTGGTGGATCCTTTGTAGTTAGCAAGTATGTGTCCGTTTTTACTAGTAGTCCGACGGTTCCAGGCAGGATGCTTAGCGTTCAAGTCACCAGCAATGATGACAGTCTCTCTGATGTCCAAGATTGCCGCAAATCCGATGAGAGTAATGATTTTAGTGGAGGAATGTATGCTGCAAAGATTTTTAATCAACCAGCCGAGCTCATGAGAACCTCTACACCTGTAACCTCTAGATTAGTAGTAGATGGAATATTTGGTGAATGATACTGATGTAATTCTTGATTAGAATGGCAGTGCCGCCGCCTCTTTGAGTCAGCCTGTCAGTTCTGTACAGCTGATATCCTCCGACTTTGAGGTTGTCCGACGATCTCAGATGGGTTTCATTTATCACAACTACATCCGGTTGATATCTTTGGGTGAACTCTTGGAGCGCGGAGATCTTATTTCTGAGGCCGTTCTAGTTCCACGCAATAATCTGTAGTGAGTCCGGATTTAGTTTATTCCTGTACATGAGTGAGCGCCGTGATGATGATTTGTGTATCCTTTAGGAATCTGTTAGAAGAAAATGGCGAGGGGTTGGATCTGCAAAACTCTAATAGCATATTTGCCAGAGAAGAGGTAATGATAGCTGTCATGTTTGTGTGTGGTGCTGATTGTTCCTGTTCCTGGTTTATCTGTTTAGAACGGACTACATCCGTATATATCCTTGTATGTCGTTGCTGAGTTGTTCTTCTGAAGGCCTCTGGCTGCGGCAGATAGGATTCTGACAATTTTTGTTGGTCTTTGAGAGGCCGTGAAGCTGCGACCTCTGTCGTGGATCTGCTGGGAGAGAAAGAACCTCTGTCTGTCTCAGATCTTGTGTTTTTTGGGTTTTGTATGCAACTCATATATGTGGGCCGCTGCAGTTGCCACATTTAGTAGGGATGTTTTTCAGCTTTGTGCAGATAACGGTTGGATGGTTGCTCCCGCATTTAAACATTTAAACTCAGCCTTACACATTTTATGGGCGGGGAAAAATATTTGACATCTGTGGCTCTGACCTGCAGAAGCCGTTTTCTTTAAGGGATCTGGGCTGATTTTCAAACCACAGATGGACGTCAGGTCATATATATGCTTGTAAGCTTGGCTGATCTCTGCTAATACTAGTGGCATCAGAGTATTGTATTTTTTGGTCATTCTGCTGACCTTAATGGGTGGTAGGTCCTGCTGGTGTAGATCTACGCCGCTGACCTATGTGAAGTCTGAGGGGGTGGAGATCACCAAGTCCCGCTTCTCATCAGTTGGAAAATTATCGTCGTCTTCGTCACCATCCCCGGACATAGAATACAGATTAAGTTCAAATTTTATGGGGATATTTTTTAATAATTTATGGCTAACCGTATGTCCAGTGACTCTACCAGGGCGCCAGCGTCAATCTCATTCATACTGAGAGAACACGGTGCGAAATTACTTCTTAAGATCGCAGGTCCTTCAGACTGCATAGATATCCCGTTGTCCCAAACAGTGGACTACCCGCAAAGAGAATCCCGGAGCCGCAAAAGACTGCCAGCAAAACAAAGTGTTGTGGAAGTAATATGCGGAAGCAACACTGGCTATATGAGGCAATGCCTCACTGTAGTGGCATCAGCCCTACAGTTTGAGTCGTCACTACTCCATCGAGCTGTGCTGGCTCGAGGGCAGGGCATTCATCCTTGTCCTAATAAGGTCAATATACTCGAATCAAGGGGAGCCTTGTGCTATCCCTTATTCAATCATACTTGGGAGGCACCCGATATGACTATTTTAAAGGAGCGCCATCTACAGAACAGTGCAACAGAGATGCCCATCTCTTGTGTTCTGCTGGTGCTGACTCTGTTAAGGTATCCTGTTAATGGGACCAGCCTTTAGCCCATCTAAAATCTTCTTATATTATTGGGCTATAGAAAGCCTCTCTGCAGATAGGGGAAGAAGATAGTTCTAACTGCGCGATTCTTGACAGCTGCAGGCGTGGGATCAGCCATCTAAGTGATGGAATCCCTAGCCCACCATTCTTCACCCTTGTGTGGAAATATGCAGTAGGGGTGTCAGGCTTCAGTAGGAGCCATGATCTTAGGCTGAACGGATAGCCCTGTCCTTTCCGAACAGTACCAAGATATATGTCCTACCAAACACCAACGCGTGGTGGTAAAAGTGAGGTAGGAGATGGTGGGAAAGGAGAAACAGTCTTTGCTGGGGCTTAAGAGCAGCTTTCCTCAAAGAAGCGAATCCCAGCTTCTAGAATAGAAGGGACAGAAGACCTGCCCTTTGGGGTGAACATGATACTGAGGGATCTCCACTCTTCCAGGATGGTCAAATCATGCTACGGTCTCTTGTGCAGGTAAAACTCTATAGTCTCGACCTTAAGATTCTTGTCACGACCAGAGGGAACAAGAGCTAAAGAGAAGAACTTCTCTACATTAAAAGAGAGGCCTCGAATAGAGAAGAAATCAACTGCCAGGTCAAGGAGTTCCTGCAAGCCTATCTTAGTAGAGGCTACGAGAATACAATCGTCCGTAGAGGTCATAGCATTAAAGGAAGAAGTGCCTAGAGAGTAGCCTATATCGCTAGGAAGAGAGTAAAGATATTCATCTATTACGCAATTGAAGAAAGAGGGAGATAGAGGATCACCCTGGCGAACACCCCGCACTGTGGGAATAGAAGTTGCACGGGACCCTGTAGTGATAATGGTGCAGCTACCCAAGTATATCTCTATAACATAGGAAAGAAAGGGTTCTGGACATCCAGCAATAGACATCGCTCGAAGGACGGCAGGAAGGGAGACGGTATCAAAGGCCTTTTGGAGGTCCAGCTACTCCATATATAGAGGCTTCAGGTGGCGTCGGGAATCAGAGAGAAGAGAAGAAAGAAGATATATATTCTCGGCATAGCCGTCTGAAGGGACAAAAGCTCTCTGTCTATTATCATGCTGTATATGTTGCTGAAGTCGGGCAAACTTAAATCTTGCAGACTAACATCCCCATTATACCACTTTTTATTATCTCTCACTCAGCCATCCTCTTATCCACGCTAACATTCTATTCGAAACCCATATTCACCAACTTATGCAACAATCTATCATGATGTATCATGCAAAATCCAAATTTGTCATAGTATAACGATTCCCCTTGTCTAGTTCAATGGTAAAATTATTATTATAGAATGTGAGCAAGTGGCTGAAACAGATGACCAAGGAAAAGAGATTTGTAGTGTAAGCTGCACGTCTTCAGTGTTAACGAATTTATTATTTCTTTTCACCTTTCGAGATTAGCTATGGGATATATTATTTACTGACCGACCTTTGCTGTTTAGAACCTCGATATAAAAAAGTTAGAAAAAAAGAAAAAAAAAGAAAAGAAAAGAAAAGAACCTGGAATAGCAATATCAAGTTGATTTTTATTTTCTTAATTTAACAGTCTCATTGGCCTTGACAAATGTAAATTTATCAAGGCTAATTAGGTGGTTCTTGACTTATGGTATAACTGAGGACTAGATTTTTAATAGTGTGTTAGTGTTTAATCAGTACATGCCAAATCGTGGAATCCGTTTATTTAGGTTTATTTATTTTCTACTAGACCAGGTAGTAATGGGAATCCCTGATGGTGAGAGAGTGATCGTCAGAGCAGACCTGAATGAGCATTTAGGAAGGCGACGAAGTCGTGAAGAAAGGGTGCACGGGGGATGGAGTAGTATTGAAAGAAATGAAGAAGGTAAAAGAATCGTAGAGCATGCTGTGGCCTTCGACCTGTCTATAGCTAACACGTGATTTAAGAAGAGAATTGAACACGTGATAACTTATAAGAGCGGGGATAGGATGAGTCAGATTGAGAATATTATGTACAGAAAGAAACATCTGAAAAGGGTGAAAAATTGTAAAGTGATTAAAGGAGAAAGCGTAGCGGCACAGCACAGGTTGGTTGTGGTAGACTGTGATATAAAAGGGGAAAAGAAGAATAGACGGAAGTGGCGGAAATATAGGAAAATAAATTGGTGGAAATTGAAAGAGGAATGTCCAAGGAATGAGTCTAAAGAAAAGGTATTGGAAGGAATGAAGTTACCAGAGGATGTGGAAGAATGGTGGAAGTAAATAGTCGGAATATTCGAATAATTGGAGAAGAGGTGCTCGGTATAACATCAGGAAAGGGGCCACCGGAGGAAAAGGAGGCATGGTGGTGGAATGAGGAGGGGTAGTTGGAGATCAGGGAAAAGAAAGAGGCAAAGAAAAAATGGGACATCACTGGAACCAGAGCCGACAAGTAGGCATATAGTTTAGCGAAGAAAAGTGCAAAGAGAGCTGTGACAAGGGCGAAGACGAGGGTAATTGAATACGTTCATGAAGTACTGGAGAGAAACGGTGGTGAAGCTCAGTTGTTGAGAATAGCGAAAGCTAGATAAGGGCTCGAAAGACATAACATCAGTTAAGCAGATAATGGACGCCAGAGGAGTAGTACTTCAAGTGGAGAACAAAATTAGAGGAAGGTGGGAAGAATATTTTAGCAATCTACTAAATGAGGAGAATCCAAGAGAGAGGTGTGAGGATGGAGAGACAAACGAAGGATCAGAGCAGGACATAAGTAGAGAAGAAGTGTACTGGGCACTGAGAAAAACGAAGAAGGGAAAGGCTGTGGGGGCAGACCAGATACCTGGAAAACCGTGGAGAAGCTTGGGCAGCGAAGGCATAGACATGTTATGGGATCTGAAGAAGAAAATAGTTCAACAGGAAAAGATATACCAGAGGAATGGAGGAAAAGCATTCTCGTCCCAATCTAGAAGGGAAAAGAAGATTATCAAAATTGTGGCAACTATAGAGGGATCAAGCTGATGTCACACACGTTGAAGATATTGGGAAAGAGTAGTTGAAGGAAGGATGCGGTGGGAAACAGAAATTGGTGAGGAGCAGTTTGGATTTATGCCAGGAAGAGGGACAACGGATGCATTATTTGCACTAAGGCGATTGATGGAGAAATATAGGGAGATGCAGGCGGAGCTATGTATGGTGTTTATAGACCTGGAAAAGGCGTACGACAGACTGACCAGACAGGAGGTATGGATGTGTATGAGGAAGAAGGGAGTGTCAGAAAAGTACCTGAGGTTGGTGACGGAGCTGTATGAGGGAGCGAAAACTCAGGTCAGGTCTAGTGTCGGCATGATAGAGAGGTTCCCCATTGTTGTAGGGCTCCATCAGGGATCAACTTTGAGTCCCTACCTCTTTGATTTGGTCATGGATGTACTATTGTAGGACTCCAAGAAGGAGCCGTCCGTCAGGGAACATTATGTTTGCGATGATATTGTTCTCTGCGAATCATCCCGAGAGAAGCTCGAAAAGACCCTGGGAGAGTGTAGAAAGGTATTGGAGGAGAGAGTCATGAAAATTAACCGGGTAAAGACCGAATATATGTCAACGGGGAGTGACGAAGATATGATCATACGAATCCAGGGTGAAAGGTTATCTTCAGGGAAGAAATGCAAGTGCCTTGGGTCGGTCGTCGAGAGGAATAGTGACCTGGATGAGGAAATACAGCACCGAATAACATGCGGCTGGATGAACTGGAGGAAGATGAGCGGAATCCTGTGTGACAAGAGGGTGAGTTGTAAGATGAAAGGAGAGGAAGATGGAGATGGCGGAGATGTGGATGTTGAGATGGATGAGTGGTGTGACAAAGAAGGACAGGATAAGGATGACTACATCAGAGGGACGATCAATAAGAATGTACAAGAAATCAGGCTGAGGTGGTTCGGTCATGTAGAGAGAAGGAGTGAGGAGTATGTTGGTAAACGAGTGGAGGGTATGGAGGTGGAGGTAAAGAGGAAAAGAGGCAGGCCCAAACTCAGATGGAGGGAGAAGGTAGCAGAGGATCTTATGGAAAAAGGATGGAGTCTGGAAGATGCCCTGGAGTGGAGAATCTGGAAGAAGAAGATTAAAGATGTAAACGCCGATCCCGTTTAACACGGGATAAGGCATAGCGAAAGAAGAAGAAGATTTATTTTCTACCTTATGAATATCAAATGGTTTAATGAAAAATGTGTAATACAGCAGTTAGCTAATATTTCGCATTTAGCACTACTTTCAGTTTTATACAAAATTACAAATGGCGACTTCTACCTTTTTCGGATAGATTTTATAGTCGAGCTTCTTGTCGAGTGTCACACCCTCTACGTATGGATTAGGCATGTCATCACTGTCGTAGATCATCATGTACACATTATTTCGACTACCTGTTCCATCTGCCATTTCACTGTCGCCGCTGAGGTGTAAATCCAGTGATATCGCTAAGAACAAAGAAAAAAAAAGAAATCGTTAATAAAATTAATACTCCGTTGTTCATTCGAAGTTGCTGATCGGAGGAAGGAATGCAACTGGAGGTGTACTGACCGAGAAGGTAATCGGAAAACAACGAACCAGAAACCTGAATTCTATGTTAATATGAAGAATACCTTCATGATTGAATGCAACAGTTCGATTTCTGAATTGAAAGGAGGAATTATTCAGCTATGAAGAGATTAGAAATATTCATTTATTTTATTTATTTTATTTATTCATTTGTTGTTTTATATTCATTGTTCTCCTAACATTTAGATTTAATATAAAATTAATTAATGAGTTGTGCAAGCTGTAATATACACAACGAGAGGTGCAGGTCTGGAATGCTAAATTTGAATCTAGGTTCTGGATACAATATTTGGCACGCTATTATTTATACTCCAAACTCTACAAGCACTATATTAACTAGCTTACTATATGAAAGGCTCGATCACACATTTTAATTATTAGTTGTGTTTTAGTAAAATAATTGCAAGTCACTCATCCATATTACAAACTTATCGCATCATTTTAATCCCTTCGAGGAGATCTGATGAGGAATTTGAGAAACACTATCTTCAGATTAAGGACATGAAAATTAAAATTATTATCAACTGAAAATGGGATGAGCATACGTGCAACTTTATGTCTTAGCTGGTACAAACCCGACTGGAAGAATTATTACTAGAAGTAGAAAAGATCATGGACAGGATCACATGGCTATGCAGAAACAAAAAGGAAAGCCGCCAACAGAGGGAGCTGGAAGGACATGGTGCTGCACCCTCTCACTGAGGAAGCCACATGAAGAAGATGAAGAAGAAGAAAAGATAAAATGAAACATCATCGGATTGGACGAAACTTAAAAACATTATAGATCTAAATATAATGAATGTTTACTTTATATTTGTGGCGACAATTTGAACTCTAGAGAGCAGTTGGCTTCCCAATTAAGCCTTCCATAAAAGATCAAATAAAATTATTAATTATTATATTGAAACTCTTTGAGTTTCTTATTCGGCTATGAAACAATATGGGATGTAATATCCCTTAACTTAAATAGGATCAAATAAAAGAAACGGTAAATCATAAACAGCATTGCCGGTCTCTAGTGTAGAATACGTAAACCAGTCAAGAGTGGAGGAAGTAAAATTTATAAATCTATTTACGACAGAAGATTATTATCTTCTGTCTTAAATAAAGAGTGTTATCTTTTAACATTATGCTTTCATCGGTATAAAATATGTTTACGAAATTAATTACCAACTGAATCCAAATCGTATTAGATATTTTGTCAATTTCCAAAATAAGCAAGATTCAGAAACAACCACAGCACAATTGATAATACACGTGTCAAAAGATACATCATTGAGGGGAAAAAATGAAGGAGAAAACCCTTGCTTCTGGTCTTTATTGAGATTAAATTGCATTTAATTCAATCTCAAAGTTAGAATTGAAAATAAATATAAGAAATTATAATGCATCTATAAAATTAGAAACAATTATGAAAATTCTTTCAAAATAGGGAACGAGAAGCCATATCGTCTAAATTACTTAGAGCGGCCCTAGAAGAAAAATTTAAAAACCTGGAAAATTAAAATGGAGGAATTATAATAAACTGAAAATAACTGCATCCCTCCGATTTGCTGCTAGAATTTTTCTTTTTAAGCAATTCATCGGGAGAATTTCATGAAATGATCAATGGATTCCATACAGAAAGTAAAAAAAGAAAAGTTTAAATACTCTCGTTACTTGACTTACAACAGGATTCCGTTCCGACAATGCTGTCGTGAAAGCCCAAAATTAGCATTCTATAATTTATATACTGATTTCCGAACATATATATATATACTGTATATATAACTTTTAGAGCCTGCGTAGTTCAGTCAGTATAAACGAAGTCCATTGGGCGGAAAGACTTGAGTTCGATTCCCGTACTGACGTCAAAAACCTTTATCTGCTCTCTTTTGACTAAAGGTGACTCACTAGTCTAATATGGACGTAGGGCTTTTTTTTCGTCCCACAGAACAGGCAAACTAGTCCAGGAACCACACACATAGGACACCTCCAGGAATACGGAGTAACCACCTTATTGCTTAAGGTGGTGGTTCCAAATGCCTGTGCGTAAATTAGGATAGGATATAACTTTTATCACATTTATTCTTAATTCAATGGTCGCTTTATTTCGTACATCACTGTAAGAATCCCTTTCTCTCTTGATGGCCATTTTCACAAAGATATAACCACTAAAATTTACAAATGAAATGATGTTAAGCAGGGACAAACCGTCTCGAAAATACTTGACCTTTTGGATAGTTATGGCACAAATTGTGGAATGAACATCTGTCGAAAGCACAGCTATGTTGACGAGGAGGGATGGGGGAAATTGTTATAGGAAGCATTATAAACCAATAATTAAGGGAAATTTTATATTTAAGTAAACTATTAATAAACATCGTCTATATATTGTTAGCTTAGTACCGGAATGAAAATGACCCTCTGTGATGACTCCAAAAAACATCATAATGCACCGACCGGAGCAACTTTCTTCTCTTCACGAACATCCCACTGCACAGCTGCAAGCCAAACAAAGTAGAGTACAGAACAAGTTTCATTATAGTGCTAAACCAGACGTAAACATATCAGTGCTTTATTTATTTATTTTTCCGACCGGAATAGCCGTCGTAAGTCGAGTAATGACTGTATATATATATATATATATATATATATATATATATATATATATATATATATATATATATATATATATATATATATATATATATATATATATATATATATAACCCCCCTCATAATACATATACCCCTTCCCCTCAGTACTGCTGGATCACCGTGGAAATTCATATAGGAACTGCTTGTGATTACGTAAGGTGAAGGATCACAGTAGAGGAAGACAATGAGAAAGAGGCCTTGTGAATAATTCAACTTAGTTGGATGGCCTTTAGAAAATACCATGATGCACTCAAAGGAGACTTACCAGGTATTCTTCAAAGAAAAACAAAAACTTCGACCGATGTATACGACTGGTCATGACATAAGATGGGAAACATGAACTTTGACTAAAAATGGACTGACTTGAATGAGAGCGTTTATCAGACTGAGAGACATTGTAACGGCCAGTAAAAGATCAAGATAGCAACGGATAAGACGTAGCGCTCAAAAATGGGCCTGAATTCCAGAATTCCAGAGATTGAAAGAGAATCTAGGACGAACAAGGAGAGATTCAGATGACTAGATTAAAGAAAGACGTGGAAAAACACATCATCGACCGATTGGAAGACTCGAGGGGAACTCATTCGTTTCGTAGTATAACAGAAAACAGCTGAATGAGTGCGTCCCCTAACAAAAATACTCTGATGATCTCTTTTTAATACCTCAAACAATAGTGGGGAAGAACACGCAAAAGAAAAACATACCGGAATATGCAGATAAAGTAAAACACCACGAAACCATAGTATCATAGTGCAAGTTAACAGGCAGCGACGTCCTTTGGTGCCTAAGAAGAGGGGTGGGTGGGAAAGGTGAAATGAATGTGACCTAAATAACAATAAGCGGTGAAACATCTTATTCCGTATTTCGTGTTGAACTTTAATACATAAAAGCCATAATAGACGATGCAGACATTTTCTTAAAGCATTAACTTTTTTTTCTAACAAGAACAAATTTTATTTATCCAACTTACATTCGGTTGTTATTATCTGTGGGCGCTGCTGGAACGTCGATGGATGGTTTAGGGCGATGCACGTATGAACCACATCATTTTCATCCCGAACATTAACGGTGCTGTAACACGAACTGAAAGAGATTACGAATTCATCTTATTGCTGATTTCTACACAAAACAGAATGTGATAATTTCATTTCACTTAAACCTGAGACATTGTTCCATCCAGATTATTCTCAGCATTTTAATAGAACACTGTTACACTTCTATTATACATTTACGCTTATCACTTAAGCCATGGTTTCGTTCACTACGTTTTATTATTATTATTATTAGTTGACCCACAAGAAAGTTCTCAAAACTTAAGGCATATCAGTGCATGTGTGAGCAAATGGATTGCACGTAATGACAGTGAGTTCTGAGGATTTCCAGGTGGCTCTGGCTCAGCTATTCTATTCGTAACCATATATCGATCTCATTGGTGATTTTGAGAATATGCAAATGATAGATTTCGTCTTCTGCGTGGCAGTTGAAATAAGAACGGACTTTAATCGACATTGTGTCACATTCTTGATTCGTTTTCATTCCATTTTTTGATTTCGGAAAGTAGTCCGTTGCATGTTTACATCAAGAAGAGCATCCATCAATACTAACTGGATTTTCATTAAGATTTTCATTACAAATAGATCTAGCGATGGTCGGGAGGCATTTTCTAACCTTCATTGCTATTTTCTAAACAGACAAACATTCAGATGAAATGAAATGAATTCCAATGGGGTTGTAAAGTATGAATTAGATGTGAATACAAAGGTCTACTCTACTTTCAAAAAGATTTAGCATTTTTCAATGATTGGTCTACATTTTAATGAGAGATTCAGCACGATAACAGCATAAATATCTTAGAAAGACTCTGGAAGGCCTTTTCAATATAACAGAAATCACCATGCGAGAGAATAATTTCATTACGTGCACAAAATGAAATGTTATTTCAACTAGATACAGTTGCAAACAAATCAAACCGAACAAGCTCAATTTCCAAGTTTTTGCTTTTGGTTTAGATTTTGTTTCAGTTAATTAAAACCAAAATCAATAATTTTGGTTTTAATTTCGGTTTACTATTTCGGTTTTGGTTTAGTTCATTATGGTTGAGTACTTAATGTTTAAGTTTCTCTACGATGTTAGTTAACGGTGTATGCGTTTTAAAAAGTGTAAACAAGTTGTCATTCGTAGCGTTTTATTCATTTTGTGTAGCTATAAAATGGAATACATCTCCAATAAAGCGTTTAAAAATATGTACTCTTTCTAAACACACATGCATGACCCAAAGAGAAATTGGCAATGAGTGTAGTGTTCGTTTTGATACTATTAATCTGATTTTAAAGAGGTTTAGGGAGACAGGTAGTTTTTTTCCTCACAGAAAAGGAAAATGTGGATGAAAAAGTAAAACGACAGATCATTTACTAGTTAGGAAAGGCAAAACTAATCCAAGATTGTCTGCTGTAGAATAGAGACAGGGAAGATAGTGTGGAATTAATGTTTCTGGTATGACAGTCCGTCGAAGATTGTTGGAAACAGGGAGAACTGCCCACAGACCAAAAAATAAACAACCGTTGAAGAAAGTTATGAAGAAAGGTATAAAGATTTGACTGTAGAGAAGCGGAAGAAGGTCACATTCTCAGAAGAGAACCATTTATTTGTCCATTAAGAGCGAGTACCCTATGTTCGCAAATCAGCGGATGAGAAGATTTCTCTGGCCCACCATCAACAAGCTCGTAAACAAACAGCTAAAAGAAGTTTGGGGATTGTTATAAAAAACTGTCCAGGATTACTTGTGCCTGTTGACGGTATGATGAAAAGTGACCAGTGTATAAAAATATTGGAGAAAAGAGTGGTCCCATAGCTCCAGATAGAAAAAGAACTCCTCTTCCAACAGGATCTTGCTCCATTCCACACTTTAAAAAAAAAAGTGTGGAATGGAGCATCAAACATCCAATTGATTCAAAGGCCGAGTAACTCTCTTGACATTAATCCAATAGAAAATTTGTGGAAACTAGCGAAAAAGAGACTTGGGAAATTATGCGATACAAAGGATAACTTAATAGAATCAATTATAAAAGTATGGATTCGAAATGAAGAAATAAGAAAAATATGTTCTACCTGTGTAGATTCCGGCCCTAAGCGAATTAATGAATTCTTATGAATAGAATAGCATATAGAAATTATTGGGTAAAGTTGGAGTTCACTTTTTGTACCTATTTTCTTGTGAAATTCAAATGTTTCTTTAAAATGTGAGTTTATTGCGGATTGAGTTGATCAATACTGTAAGACAACATTAGCTGAATTAGATCTCGACAAAAATCAAATTCCGTCCGGTGAACTTCTATTTATTCCTGAATTTAATACGAAGCAGATTAGAATACACACGGTGTTCGTTGCAACAAACATACTGAGCGAGCGGAAAACTCTGTTACATTTCGTTAAAATGCTATTTAATTATCATGTTTATTTTTTACCTTTATTATTCCTCACGAAAATGGTTATTTTCTATAAAAATATGAGCAATCTTCAGGCACAAAGTACTCATCTAAGAAAATCATTCCGGCTAAAGTATCACATCAAAAATCAAATGAATACGTTCATTAGTTTACTAAGGATACACTGTTAAGAGACAAATATGTTCATAAATAATTCTTGAGTTAAATATTAAAATAAAAGTGAATTGCTGTTTTTTGAATTGCCCTTTTGGTTCATTTACTTCCTATATGCTTCTCCCGTCAAGGTTACCTCTAAATTCTTTCAAAACCACTGTACTGTGAATAATCCAACAATAGGAAGGATTGTAAAATTTTTCGAAATTTCATAAGCAGTACTGATGATGCGTTTTTGAGACAAATGAACAAATTACCAGTTATATAATAATAATAAGTTATATATAATGGGTCATTAATCAGGACTGCCTTCTATCATGAGCTTCTTATGTTTCCTCTTCAAACTTTTATTTTGCATATTACTCTGTTGTACCTTGCACAAACCCAATTTATTTTAATATCTGCTGACGGATTTAGAGAAATATTTTATTGATCTTCCTATCTTGGGTATTGCGTTTTACACTGAGTTAGCTTTGAATTCGGAACACCCAACTAATAACGCGTTGACCTGCCTCTCTGGGCAATGACAGCTCGCAGACGCCTAGAAACAGTTTCCTCAAGGTGTCGAGTATCCTCAATGCGTAACTCGACCCATGTTCGCTTCAGAAACTCCGTCAGTTCATGTTTATTCCGTAATCGAGAATCAGCAGTTCTCATGTAAAAACTCGATTGTAGCTTAAATATTCCAAAGCACATTACATCGATTTTTTACTTAAGTCCTATGAGAATGTTGTAAAAATAACTTGTGTGTCTCGCTATATTTTGTATTAGGTATTTTTTGTAAATAACCATTTAGAAGTTAACTGTATATACTCCGTTTATAAGAATATTTCAGAGTTTAAAAAACAAGGCAATGTTTTGCCTCCAGAGCTGTATGTAAGAGATCTACATGGCGGCATAAGGTAGCTTGTTTATGAAATTTTGTATGTATGTGAAAGGCTTACAGGCCTGCACGTAAACACCTCCGAAGTCAGTCTGAAAGGTTCAAATAACTTTCCGATGGCCGGCAACTTACAATCAAAAGATAGCACAGAAAAGTACAAAGGGCCGACCGGACTTGAAACTTAAGATGAAAGAATCATGCCAAATTTTTCGGGGGTTACAAACTTCGTACGAGTTCTCAGAGAAGGATAATAAAAAGGGACTGAGCCAAGCAAAAAAGAGCTTGCCGGTTCGAGACGTCACTAGAGAGAGAGAGAGAGAGAGAGAGAGAGAGAGAGAGGGCTTCCACACGTTGATGAAGAAGGAAAGGCTTCCAGTAATCGCGAGAGAGAGGGATCGGATTTGGGAGTCCCTAAAAGAATCAGTTGGGGAAAATTACGGTCATTGGAGGCCGCACTTCGAGCTATTGGAGATGGCACTTCTTCAGGCATTTTTGGCAAGCCAAAGCAGAGGAGAAAAGGCGATGTAAATTACCCGAAGCAACTTCGCTCAGAAGATTTTCTTTTTCGCCGTGGGAGAACAACCTTTTGCTGTTCGTAGTCAGCGCTCTATATTCCCGTTCATATATATTACTGAAGCCAGACATGAGGAAGCTCAAGATCTGAATTGAAAGAAATGCCATAAGACTGTAGTGAAAGACATTTGACTGAATGTGCAATGCTGAGGTCTTTTGAAAGTTAAAATCTTTTGTATATTCCATCTCATAATAGGTTGTAGATGAAATTTTAAGAGACTTTTAAGAGATTGTTGAATAGTAGTAGGAATTGTCATTAAGAGAATCGATTGGTATATTGGAAGTTGATTCAATTTTGTAAAGATAACTTAACAGAGAGTTAGCTCTTTGGAAGAAAACTATCAGTTTAATAAGTTGAATTTGTAAGCGGAGAGTAAATAAGATTGAGAGTTAAAGAAGTTAATTAATGAGTTAACTAATTAGTGAATTAACTAATTAGATAATTCACTGATTAGTGAATTAACTAATTAGATAATTCACTGATTAGTGAATTAACTAATTAGATAATTCATTGATTAGTGAATTAACTAATTAGCATAAATTAATATTAATTAATTTATGCTAAAGATTTTATAAATGGCTAGAGAAAGCAATCTCCCTAATGTCTAAATTCATGTATATTTCAAATCTTAATCAAATTTATACAGCCTTCTTTGTTGAGTTTCTGAGTATATTTCATGACTTCTGTTGCTTCTAAGAACAATCTCTGAATGGTAAATGATACGAGGACCCGTCAGCAGACCATCTCCATCCATATGTGCACTAGGTCTACTACGACCACAGTGCACCTTGCCATCTATCTCCTATGGCTACTAAGTGGTTGGAGGAACACGAGACAACAAATTCGCCTCATTGCCTTGGAGCCCAAACTCCCCTAGTGTATCACACACAATTTAACATGTGTGTGATACGGTAGAGAACGAGGTGTGAGTGTAAACGAATCTGTCTGCTGCACCATTGTAATAATATGTTATTATTTATTTATTACTTGTAATGTCTTTTGCTCTATACTTTCTATGTTATCTATATCTTTATATGCCGTTATTCTAATTTGGCTGTGCGCGCTTTGTCTCTATGAATCTTTCATGCTTATATTATTACGTACTATGTTTATGTACCCTTCGCACTACGAGTCGGTATGCCTGAGATACTAGAAAATTTACTTAATTTGGACTGCGCCACAAATATCATTTAATTAGCATAAAACTCAATCATACGGCCGGAAGATTTCTCTCTCTAACAGAAATTCCTTCAATAAAACTTTACACAAACCGTCGTGGTCTATTATTTTACTTAACTTTATGCTTCGGCTATATCACTTAGTTTCCCGCTCACAAATGCGTTTTATTTAGGAACTGTGCAGTTCTAAAAAGAAACAAACAGACAGCACTCTTTTAACAAAAATAATAAAACAATTTATTTACATTACTATGAAATATACATGAATTTAGACATCATGGAGATTGTTTTCTCTATCATCTGTAAAATATTTAGCATAAATTATAACCTATCTACTTTAACACTAATTAAATTATTTAACTCTCAATCTTATTTACTCTCCGCTTACAAATTCAACTTATTAAACTTCTAGTTTTCTTGCAAAGAGGTTAGCTAACTCTTTGTTAAGTAATCTTTACAAATTTTATATCAACTTCCAATATGCCAATCGATTCTCTTAATGACAATTCTTACAACTATTGAACAATCTCTTAAACGTCTCATAAAAGTCAATCTACAACCTACCATGAGAGGGAATATACAAAAGGTTTTAACTTACAAAAGACTCTGCATCGCACATTCAGTCAAAAGTCTTTTACTATAGTCTTAAGGTATTTCTTTCATTCTCAGATCTTGAGCTTCCTCATGAATGTCTGTCTTCAGTAATATATCTGAACGGGAAAATAGTGGGAACTACGACTGGCAAAAGGTTGTTCTCTCATGGCAAAAAAGAAAATCTTCCGAGCGGAATCTTGCTTCGGGTAATTTACATCACCTTTTCTCCTCTGCTTTGGCTCGTCGAAAATGCCTGAACGACTGCCGTCTCAAATGACCATAATTGCTGCCAATGACTCTTGTGTGGACTCACGAATCTGTTCCCTCTTTCTGGCGATGACCGGAAGCCTCTCTTTCTTCGGCAACGTCTGGAAGCCCTCTCTCTGGCCTGAAGGTTCCTCTTTCTGGCAACGAATGGAACCGGGAACTCTTTATGCTTGGCTGTATCCCTTTTTATTATCATTCTCTGAGATCTCGCACGAAGTTTGTAACCCCCGAAGAATTCGGCATGATTCTTCCATCTTAAGTTTCATGTTCGGTCCGCCCTGTGTTGTCTTCTGTGCTATCTTTTGGTTATAAGTTGTCGGCCATCAGAAAGTTGTTTGAACCTTTCAGACGGACTTCGGAGGTGTTTACGTGCAGAGCTTGTAAGCCTTTCACATACATACAAAATTTCATAAACAACCTTTCTTGCCGCTATGTAGATCTATTACATACAGCTCCGGAGGCAAAACATTGCCTTGTTTTTTAACACTCTGAAATAATCTTACTAAAGGAGTACATACAGTTAAATTCCTAAGGGTTATTTACAAAAATATCTAGTACAAAATATACGGATACAAAGAAGTTATTTTTACAACATTCTCATGGGACGTGACCTAAGTAAAAATTCAATGAATGTGCTTTGGAATATTTAAGCTACAATCGAGTTTTTACACAGGCCCACCCCTTCATGAAAATATTTTACACCATGAAAAGTGATAAAACGTTTTTAAAAAACTGCGTTTCTGTGTCGTGTCTTATGCTTTCTCTGGATCGGACAATACTCAGTTTTATCATCTCATTTTGAGCAGGGACGTTTGTTATTATCTCTCGGGCATCTAATTCCCTTCCGACTACTTGCATTCTCTCTCTACTTCTCCCATTAACTGGGTGGTAGTTTTTATTACTGTCTCTCTCTAAATTGTTTACAGTGTTTCTTTATCTCAAGAAGTAATGCGTCTGAAAGTGCAGCTTGCTCCCCGTATCATAATCCTCTGTTCTGCCTTCCCTTCGGGTTCCGTAGCGTTTATTTTCATTATCGTTGTGACCCTCCTGGTTCACGAACCTGTGATATTGGGCAGCATACGCCTCGGATATGAAGTTATCACTTCTCCCTTGATCGTCATAGTGTGTCTTTTTCCTTTCTTGATGATTCGAGGTCCTTTTTTCTAAAATCTTGTCTAAGGAGTCACCCAAGCACACACAAGCCTGTAATTTCTTTTCTTATAGAGCTTTATCTTTCCCGAATGTACTATAATGATCTTTGCAGGTTTTTTTACGTCTATTAATTCTAAAATTTACCGGAGAAAGTTTCTCCAGGATCTTGTAGGAGCCCGGTGCACTTCTTCAAAACTTCCTCCTTTCTGCTTGATTGATTTTTGCTCAAGGAGAACCAGGTTTCCAGTGTTCAATTCTTAATATTTTCTAAGCTTGTTGACATATGCTCTGGTTTTTTGCGAACTGTGTCTGCTGAATTCTGATAACAAATCTTGAGTTATTTTATTACGCTAAATCAAATCATTTAAATACTCGTCTATGTCCGCAAAACCAGAGTCGATGTGAGAGTATTTGAAATCACAAGGGAAACTCCGTTCGAATCCGAAAAGGGCAACTACGGGGCTCTCTCTTATAGCTGAATGAATGGCAGTCTAATAATATTTGCGACAAATACATATCCCATCTCGTCACCTTGACACTCCAGATGTGAAAGGTCTCCTCCATTTTTACTTGTTCAGTACCCTTAACAGTTGGGGGATCACGCAAAGACTTTTTCGTCTAAAAGTGTAAAGAAGGATTTTACAAAGCGTACAAGATTCCCCATGGCAGTTACAATTCACCTTCTGAACTGCTTCAAGCAGTGTTTGATGTGAGTTCTGTGGTTACTGAAAAAAGAGCCCAAACAGCACGATTTCTGTGACAGTTCCCAAAAGATTATAACCTTTTGTTTCCTAAGGAGTCTACAGGATTGGGGATTCTACTGGGTTTAATCAGATTGGTGTATGGCTGAAAGGCACAATCACTGGGAAATATCCAATTGATATAAAGAGGAGTGTAGCTGCATATTGTGTTATTCTGATTTAGTCCAAGAGCAGATAGTTGGGGATACATGTGTGGCACTATTACAAGTCCTTCAGTGCAGCACCAAGTGTTCCTTCGTTTTTGATCTCCTTGATTATTATCCATTACGAAAGCAAGTATTTAACTAGCCTGGGTGGCAGAGTAGTTAACGCTCTCCAGCCAATGGGCTGCAGGATCAAATCACGCCATAGGCATGGATGTTTGTGATTATCTGTGGAAATACTAGTGATGGTGGTCGGCTTTGGATGGTGTTGGTGAGCTGAGTGGTGGAGACAGACTGCTGCAAAATAGGTGAACTCCCTCAATAAGTCTTCCCCAATTGAAGGATGACTGATTATCTCAGATACTACACTCTGCAGGCAGCTCGAGCTCAAGTATTTGCGTGGCGACAAAAATACACCATGGGTAAGGATTAAGTAGCATTTTCAGAAGTGCCTTCTCCTTTTTAAGTCACTAACAAATTGAGCTGCCTTTTAAAACTGGCAGCTTAATTTGTCAGTGGTCAAGCCGTAAAAGGTGATAGTGTGCGGCAAATGGTAGGAGATATATTGGAAGATTTCATGGTGGTTATATGCAAAATATTACTAGCAAAATTATAATGACATATTAAAAAAAAGAAAAATAAAAATAAAAATAAAAACATTAACTATAGAGACCTCAAACTAGTTTCAGACAAAAAAAAAATAATGAAAAACCCCATAATTCAATATAAAGAAAGAAAGATAACATATGTTATCTGTTATCCCTTTGGTGATAATCCTTTCTGATAATTGATTTACTCTAACAACAATCAGTCTAAACTCCGATAATAATCTCAAATTATATGCCACGTCTTTAGCAGCAAGGAAGGATAACTCATATCGATGAGAAGCCATGAGTTACCTTTGCTTCTTACGAGTCGTGCACGATTGACTTTTACCCTCACATGAAGATAATTATGTTTGGAACTTGTAAAAGATGATTTAACATGAAAAGTATAGTACGAGAGCTAATATTCAGTTGAAATAATAATATAAATAACTATTTATTGGTGTTGGAAGAATACCTAACATAATAAGAATGAAGAATATAGAAAACCATACGCATACAGATGAAAAAATATGAAATTTCAGAAATGACTAGCATTATCGATGTGCAATTTCTTTATGATGGGAACTCAACTTTATTTACTAACGAAATTTGTACAGTATTTCAGATGGAATTATTGTAAGATACCGTGGCAAAACCACCTTGTAGGTGGAATGAACAACTTCCTGAAACAGTTAAAACCAGAATTCTTGATTAGTTAAATATAACCACCAACTGAAATCGGACACTGGTTCCCTTTCCTGGACAAACTAAGAGAATGGATAATACAATACATACACACATACATACATCTTCAAGGCCCACCTTTCCTAATTGGGTTGTGGGGACAACATCTGCAAGAGGAACTTCCAATGGTCACGATCCTCTGCCACCAAGCTCAGGTGTTCTGGTGGGATTCCCAAACGTGTCCACCCAAGGTTTTGGATATAATCTATCCAGTGAGTCCTTGGCCTTCCACGTGGCCTTCCATCCTCTGGCTTGGCAAAGAGGACCTGCTGAGGGAGTCTCTCTTTTGGCATTCTGACGAGGTGCTCGTACCAACCACAAGTTGGTACGAGCACCTGGTCAGAGCATCTCTTGTGGCATTCTGACCGTACCAACGTAACTGTGATCAATACGGAGAAGTAGCGGTTGAGTATTGAGGGTTTCCCGAATTGCAGAGCTTCTGAGTCTTGTCAGCCCCGCAACCCCTCGAAGGAACCTCATTTCAGCCGTTTGGATCCGGGTCCGCATTCTTTCGGTCATTACCCAACTATCATAATCATAGGTAAGGATGGGCACATAGACTGTATTGAAGACATCCAGCTTTGCCTTCTGGCTTAACTCCCGCTTCAATACTACTGAATGGCCAAGCTCCCGCAATATTGAGCTTGCTAAGCCAATTCGAGTATCTAACTCTACGTCCCATTTTCCATTATTCGTGAATATGGACCCAAGGTATTTAAACTTCTCCACCTGCCTCATTGGGACTCCACTTACATATAGAGCGCACTGGGATGGTTGTCTTGAGGCCACAAATGTTTCAGTTTTCGCCACACTAATCTTCATTCCGGCGTCTGCACAAACAGCTACAGACCTATCCGGGGTCCGCTGGAGGTCATCTGTGGAAGAGATAAGCAGAACTAGGTCATCTGCAAAAAGCAGATGTCCAATGCTACATCTTCCAAATCTGACCCACTCACTGCCTCGGCTGTGCCTATCAATCCAGTCCATGAATATTATGAAAAGGAGGGGTGACAGAACACACCCTTGCGGAGGCCAACGGAGACTGTGAAAGGTTCAGACTTTATGCTGTTTATCCTGACACAAAACTCTGGGCATTCATATAGGGGCTTGATGCAGCTAATAATACAATTAACATGCAAATAGCAAATATTGCTTGCAAATATTATCGATTTTCCATGAGCAAATCGATAACATTGTCGAAACTATTAGGTAGACGTGATCTTGATTTAAACGATATCAGTTGTCAAAAACACAAATACTGTATATAGTCTGTATTTACTCAGGTTATTGGAAATATAACTACAAGTTTTATGCTTATATTAATGCTTGGAAATATATGTATTGGTTTTAGGAAAAAAAATTACAATGTATTGATTTTTATTTTTATGCATTTCTAAGTAATTACATGTTTGAATATTATTTACAAGAATATTCACAGAGAATAATGTAACTATTCTCTGTGAATATACTTGTAAATAATATTTCAGTCAAATAAATCTGTATTTATAAACTTAAATGAACGAATTTTAGGGTTGATGTGTTCTTCATATTTATATAAGTAAATAAATAAATAAATAAATAAATAAATATATATATATTTATAAAAATAAATTTAACTGACTAAAACCCGAGAAAGTATAACAAAAACCTTTAATATATCACGAATAGTTTCATCGGTGCTCCGCCTTCTTCAGATGAGAAATAAAAAACATAAGATATGGTAAAAAAATGAACTTTCCAGCTTAATAAAAAGCAAAATATTCTGCTTTTTATTTTTATAAATGTATAAATGTATACATCCGAGTATAATATGTATACATATTTTTATAAATGTATACATCCCGAGTAAGTTCTAATTTCAATAATATATATATATATATATATATATATATATATATATATATATATATATATATATATATATATATATATATATATATATATATATATACTATATATATATATATATATATATATACGAGGGTGGTCTGAACGATTCTCGTCTCGACCATAGATGGCAACACTATCGGTAAGATTTTTCTTTTTCTAAGTTGGTACAGTTATCATAAGCATTCATGTGAAATTGCGAGTCATTCTATCCAGTAGTTTTCTTTTATATAGCAGTCTTAAGCGAAAGTGTTGTCTGTATCCCTTGAAATGATAAAATTGAGTATCATGCGTTTATCAAGTTCTTTGGAAAACAAGGTGTAAGGTTAAAAGAAATTCATTTGAAGTTCATAAAGTTTGTCACTCTTCTCCTTCGTTTTTGGCAATTAAAAAGTGAGCTGCCGAGTTTAAAGGTGGTGGCCGTGCCAGCCTTGAAGATGATCCACGTGAAGGACGTCTAAAAAGTGTAACAACTCCAGAAATGATTGATCAATTGCAAAATATGGTTTTGGATGACCGGCGAGTCAATTTGCGTGAAATTGCTGAAACTATTGGCATTTCAAAAGAATATGTGGGGATGTATTTTCCATGAAGAATTGTAAATGAAAAAAGTTTGTGCAATATCGATGCCGCGCTTGTTCACAGCAGATCAAAAACGCACTTGCATGATAATCTCTGAACAGTGCTTGGAGCGTTTTAACAAGAATGAAACAGATTTTGTGCGTCTATTTATTGATGAGAGTTGGATGCACCATTACACATCAGAATCCAAACAGCAGTTAAAACAGCGGACAGAAGCCGGTTGTTCAGTGCCAAAGAAGACAAAGTCTATAAGATTATTACACTTTTTTATATAAAATCTTTGTCAAGTAGCTTTATTTTATCCTCCTACATGATTCGCCAATTTTTCTATTGGCATCCTCAGGGAATACAAACTAGTAAGCTAAACTGAAGGTTACAGACTAGGTTATAACTGATGGTTCTAATTCATACAAAAAATTGGTATTGTGCATGACAATGCGCGTGTCTCGTTAACGTGATTTATTCGTTATGGCTCATGACGTATTTGTTATGAAAGTTCATTTCTTTGATGTTTAATGATCTGATTAAAGTTTTCCAAATTTCTGGTAAAATTAGACCTTGATTCTTGTTTAGGTTTTCAGTTTTACGGGCGACTGTAGCTGCTTCTTTAAAGGTTCTTGAATGGTAGTTATCTTCTATGGCATGAGGCTCTTATCCCACTCAATGTGATGGTTAGTAGAGGCAAAGTGGAATGAAAGACCTGAAATGTCTTGTCTGTTATTTCTGACATATCCTATGCGTTCTTTCTTTCTCGTTTCAAAACTTCTAGATGTCTGACCTACGTAACTAATACCACATGAGCAAGGTATATTATATACTCCAGAGTACTTGTAGAATGGGTGAGGATCTTTCGGTTATTTTAAAAATTTTGTATGAATTAGAACCATCAGTTATAAGCTAGTCTGTAACCTTCATTTTAGCTTACTAGTTTGTATTCCCTGAGGATGCCAATAGAAAAATTGGCGAAACATGTAGGAGGATAAAATAAAGCTACTTGATAAAGATTTTATATAAAAAAGTGTAATAGACTTATAAATAATAGTAAAAAAAAATTCAACATACATGGGGGGGGGTGGGGGGGGGGGGGGGTGGGGGGGGGGGGGGGTGGGGGGGGGGGGGGGTGGGGGGGGGGGGGGGTGGGGGGGGGGGGGGGTGGGGGGGGGGGGGGGTGGGGGGGGGGGGGGGTGGGGGGGGGGGGGGGTGGGGGGGGGGGGGGGTGGGGGGGGGGGGGGGTGGGGGGGGGGGGGGGTGGGGGGGGGGGGGGGTGGGGGGGGGGGGGGGTGGGGGGGGGGGGGGGTGGGGGGGGGGGGGGGTGGGGGGGGGGGGGGGTGGGGGGGGGGGGGGGTGGGGGGGGGGGGGGGTGGGGGGGGGGGGGGGTGGGGGGGGGGGGGGGTGGGGGGGGGGGGGGGTGGGGGGGGGGGGGGGTGGGGGGGGGGGGGGGTGGGGGGGGGGGGGGGTGGGGGGGGGGGGGGGTGGGGGGGGGGGGGGGTGGGGGGGGGGGGGGGTGGGGGGGGGGGGGGGTGGGGGGGGGGGGGGGTGGGGGGGGGGGGGGGTGGGGGGGGGATTATAACATTTTGTGGATTAGAGATGACAAGATATTCTTGAGGATGTCACAAACTTCAAAATCGATCCAAATGAAAAGCTCGGAAGACGTAGATACGCTGCCAGAGTGAAACAAAAGACTCCTAGTTAGTTAAAAAAGAAGACCTCAAACACAACAAAATGAATGTGAAGCATCAGACAGATGTAATAACACCATAATACATCAGCAATTGTACTTTTGACATGGTCGATGCATGGAAACGACACACAGTACAAACGAGAGGACGCTCCATCATGCATGTTAACATCAGAACCATCTGAAAACATTGGTTATTGTTACTGTGTTATTCCTCAGGCTTATCTGAGGAATTACACTGGAGTTATTCATGTATAGGTCCTAACAGAAGTATCCGTAACTATTGATGATATGACTTCTTTAAAAATTCCAGGCTTTCAACAATATAGATCATGCCACCAAACAAAAAGAGATGGTAGAATATTAATATTTGTCGAACATAAATGAATAGTAAAAGAAGCTGTTTATATGTTTTAGCATGCTGAAGCCGTTCGCATTGAAATAATTCATACCGTCAATCGACAGTATCACCTAACAGTAAATGTTATTTACAGGCCACCAAAATTAAACGCGATAAAATTCTTGCATGAACTCGAGCATATTTCACGCCAAGAAATATGCTTGACCGAATACTTAATGATAATCGGCCACATAAACATAAATATTGCAAACGAAAACCAGAACAACATTGTACAATACCTAGACACGCTATTCATGTATAATCTAATACCAACAATAACATCGAGTACCAGAGAAGATATTTTCGGAAATACGATCACTGCTTCCTGACTAGATCATATAAACATCCGAGCACCACCAAACAGTTACGCTACATCAGTCATAAAGTGCAAAGTAGTAGACCATTACTTCACCGCTGTAAACCTGCACACTAAGACAATAGCAATGCAATGTACCACGTATGAAAAGCAACACAAAACAACAATAGACGAAGAAATAGTCCACTGCGAAATAAGAAAAACAGACTGACTACACATGGCATCACCAGATTCAACAGATATCCTATAGAACAACATCAAACTCACACTGGAGGAAATATATAAGAACGATGCAAAGAAAGTCAGAATTCGTTCAAGAACAACTCAAAATCCTTGGATAACGCAAAACTTAATCCTAGAAATACACAGAAAGGACGCTTTATGGAAACAATTAGAGCGATATCCAAATAACACAGCTTTAAAAACTGAATATAAGATAACAAGGAATCGTCTTACAAAATAAATAAGAAATGCAAAAAGAAACTACTACAGAGATAAATTAACCTCTGCACAAAACAACCTAAAACAAACCTGGCATCTGATTAAAGAGATGTTAGATTGTGCTCCCAATTCCATCTCCTCTGAAACCATAAAACACGGCTTCATGAAAGACGCAAAATCTATCCAACAACGAGCAAGTGACTTTAAAAAATACTTTGCAGACCCCATCCAAGAACTGCATAGAAATATTCATCCAATCACAAAATGCGATCCTCCACTTGGACCACAATCAAAAGAGACATTATGGTTCCCAACTAAAAGAAGCAGAACTTTTCTCTGTAATGCATCAAATCAAACCAAACAAAGGACCAGGAATTGCTTGTATAAGACCTAAGCTAAGCATATCAAGAAACACGCACCTAGCTTATGCCCAATCCTACAAATTAATAAATGAAATATTCAAACAGAACTGATACCAGTATATTAGAGACTGGCATAATCACACACATATAAAAACACGGGGAAAAATTATGCAATTAGAGACTCATAGCAACCCTACCAATTATCAGTAAAATTGTGGAGCGGATCGTACTCAAGAAACTCACAGCATATACAGAGAACTTTCATATTATCCCCAAAACACAATACTGTTTTCAGAAAAATAAGGGAACAACATATCTCTTGGAAGACGCTAAGGATGTAATTAATACCGCCTTAGACAAAAACAAAATTGCCAGCGTTTGACACACTCACAGATCAAACCTCAATAGAAAAGCTGAAGTATGTCGGACTAGATGGGTCTCTGCACAGGAGGTTTACAAACTTCCTTCAAAATTGAAAGCATATCACAGGAATCGGGTCAAAATGAAGTAGAGAGGTACCAGTTACCTGTGGAGTGCCACAGGGAGTTGTACTCTCAACAAATCTATTCAACATTTATATGAGCGATATTAATCAGCTACCTTTCAAAGGAAATATCTTCCATTACGCAGACAATCCACCTATAATATCCATCCATAATAACACAAACATAGCCCAAACAAATATTCAAAATGACATAAATCTGATCATAGACTGGCTAACCAAAAACTCCAGATAGCTAAAAAGTTCAGAACACAAAATACGATAGCAAAACAGGTATGCCACTATGTAGCTTTGCTAAAACATTATTTCGATGTCAAATACAGGAGAGTTAGAAATACATACGGTATAACAAGATCTCAGACAATTAATTATATCACATATAAATATAATAATCACCACGGAAAGGCCACACGAAGCTTCTACATCCCAGACACTAAATAAATTACCTTTTGAATACAGGAATCTTAAAAACTACAACAGCCTCAAAAGAGCCGTAACGAAATACTATGAACAAGAAACACGCACCCAATATACCATACAAAATTAATGAAACAATATATTCGTTCAGGCTTCCAGTTCAGCGACTCGTCAAGACATTCCAAATTATCCTGTGTGTGTGTATGTGTGTGTGTGGGTGGGTGTGGGTGGGTGGGTGGGTGGGTTATATTGAGACTTTAGAAGGCATGGGGAGATGAAATCCGCGAAAAAGAGATTTAGTGCCAAAAGTCGCCGATAGGGGAAAGTTTGGTGCTGGCTGAGCCGAAAGCAGTCAAATATTTACAGTGTACGCAGGTAAAAAGGATTATGCAAATTTTGCTGTGCGTACGTGACAGGAGCGCCACCAATTCCACTTAAAAAGGAATTGGGAATGTTTTCAGGCATTTATTCGAATTACTGACGTTTGAAGAGACTGGATCTGTAGGAGTTACACCTGACATCAGGGCCGGATTTTGACTTCTGAGACCCTAAGCTAAACAAAACCCAGAGGTCCCCTACTGTTTTAAATTACATCAACTGGTCTCGGAAAAATTTAATACACGTAAGCCTTTTTAATATATGAAAATATATTGTCTTTTAAATTTTATTTAAAAAAATGAAGTGTGCATTTACAAAATCACAGAAATAATTATATAATTAAAGGCATTTAAAAACGACAAATAAGGCTCATAGAACAGAAAGTTTTAAATTAAAATAGGAAACCAAAAAGTAAAAATTAAATTAATATAACAACATAATTGGTATTATATAAAAAATTGATCTTTCATTCAGGTGAAAATTTGACAGTAGACATCACATACAATTGGGTACCCAAAATTCCAAATAACACACAGGTACACATATATATATAATAAATTAATATTGAAAATATGCAGTGTTTCAATTGTTATAATACAACAATCTTTAATAATTATATTATATAATCCTCTAAAAGGCTCTAAGATATAACTTAAAACATTTTCTATTTTGATTTCCCAAAGGCAAAATCATTAATTATGTCATCAAAGGATGTGCTACGTAACTTATCGTTTTCTATTCACATGATGCTAAGTGCAGACAAAATTTCTTTTTTTCATCAAATTTTATGTTTTTTTTGTTTTTTTATTTGAGGCCCGGCAGATTGTGAGGCCCTAAGCTGTAGCTTTTTTAGCCTATACGTAAATCCGGCACTGCCTGACATAGGATGGAAAGTAGTGCAAGAAGACACAGTAACACATGTTGCTACTGCAGCGTTCGACACAGGGACAAGTACCGGTCCAAGCGCTCGTGCCATAGCTCGCAATATTGACATGGCTTATGGTACAGTCTGAAAAATCTTACAGAAAATGCTTCACTTCTATCCGTATAAATTCAGTCGTATGCAAGCACTAACTACTGCAGATTATGATATGCGCTAACCTTCGCGCTAACGTTTCTTACCCGAATGGAGGTCGACAATGACTGGCCTTGGAGAATATTGTGGGGTGATGAGGCTCATTCTTATCTGAATGGGTCGTTCAACACTCACAACTGCAGAATTTGGGCATCTGAACATCCCCAAGCGATCCAGCAAGTACCACTGCGTTCTCTAAAATTAACCGTGTGGTGTGGCTTCACAGCCGATTTCATAATAGGACCGTACTTTTTTAAGCATATTACCCCTACAGGTCCTATAACCTGCTCCATTACTGGAGAGATTTATCGACGAATGCAGGAAAAATTATTTTCATTCCTGCATTGCAGCAAAGACAATGTTGAGACTCCATACTTTTTATGCAGGATGGAGCACACATTGAACGTTCAGTAAAGTGCCTTTTACGCTAGCATTTCAGTAATGAGAGGGTCATCAGTTAGTTCTTTCCGAAGACATGGCCGCCTCGATCCCCACACATCACTCCTTGCGACTTTTGGCTGTGGGGGTATTTGAAATCCGTTGTGTATGTTGGTGGCGTTCCCAACTTCCATGTGTTGAAAGAGAACATAGAACGGGCTGTTAGGAACATCCAATCCGACACCTTACGCTCAGTTGGAGAGCATGTCGCACACCGGATGCAATTTGTTGTACACTAGAAAGGTCAGCACATTGAAAATCGTGTGTGTGATCCAGGGGACCCTGATTCTGATGAATAAAATATTATTTCCTGTGAGTTCAATCACTACATTAATTTCTGTGTGTCTAGCAAGTTGTTGTTTTAGCTTAATTATTATTATTATTATTATCATTGTGACGAGCCACATATCCAGCTGGAATGAATGACGCGGCTGCCGCTTACACCGCCGAAATGTTATTATTCCATTTTATCTGCTTTTAATGTAATTATCCGCTTCTTTTCGGCTCCGCCAAAGCCAAAATTTCCACTATCGGCGACTTTTGATACTAAACCGTTTTTTCGTTACGTGTTGATGCGTGTAAGTTGTCCAGATCACTGTTAACACAATTTTCCTATGTAATATTTCTAATTTTGTTAAGTGGCTGTTTGATGTGTTTCCATAGACTGTTATATCGCATCTGAATAGTGACTCGCAGACACCGTGATATAGGAGTTTTTTTATGTTAGATGAAATAATGTCTTTTACTTGGATGATGCAGAGTTTGGTATGTAGGTATTCTATATATTTTGTCCATTTAAGGTGGCAATCTGTGCAGAGACCAAACTATTTTGCGTGTGTTACATGTTTGATTTCGGGATATTGGAAGGTTATTTTGTTGTTAATGCAGCGGTATGTGTGAAAGTGTATCGGTAGTGGTGCGGGGCGCATGATTCTTGGCTAGTGTGTTATGAACATCTGTGTTTTGGTGCCGTTGAATAGAATTGCGTTTTGGTAGTAGTAGTAGTATGTTGTGATTTCAGATAGGTCTTGTTGTGCTTTGCAGAGGCGTATTGATGATTGTGTGGATTGCTAGAAGTGCGGGTCATCTGGAAAATGAAATATTTGAGTTTTTATTGCCATGTTATGAACATCTAATGATGTTCGTATTCAACATATACATTTATATGTATATGTTGAATAGTGGGTGGTAATGTGGCGCATTATCATCCACCGTATTTTTTTTTATATACAACATGTTTTTTTGTATACTCCGGCTGTGACATATACCTATTTTGTTACTCGTGTTCTGTTTGAGAGGCAGTTTCCGAACCATGTGTGCAGTGTTTCAGTTATACTTATTGAGTATAGTTTGGTGAATAGAATGTCACGTTCATGTATATCAAATGCTTTATCTAAGTCAAGCAGTATAACGACGGCGAACTTGTTTTTATCGAGAGCTTTGTTTTTTGCGTCGGCGATGTCTTCTAATAATGTGATGGTGCTTTTTTGTTTTCTGAAAGCCTTATTGGTTTTGTGAGATGATGTTGTACTTTTGTTAATAGTTCTGTAGTTTGGTGTGTGTTATTTTTTCTACAATTTTTAAAAATGACTGGTAGGGTAGCTGTTGGTCTGTAGTTCTGAGTATCGTTTCTTTTACCATATTTGTAAATCGGAGTAATTATTGCAATTTTGCAAACTACAATAGGCAGAAAAGAGTATACTATGAAAGAGAAACACGCATCCTAAATACCATACAAACTTAATGAAACACAATACATTCGTATGCTTCCAGTTCAGCCATGCATCAAAACATTCCTAGTTATTTTGTGTGTGTGTGTGTGTGTGTGTGTGTGTGTGTGTGTGTGTGTGTGTGTGTGTGTGTGTGTGTGTGTGTGTGTGTGTGTGTGTGTGTGTGTGTGTGTGTGTGTGTGTGTGTGCGTGTGTGCGCGCGAGCGTGCGTGCGTGCGTGCGTGCTTGTGTGAGTGAGTGAGTGAATTTCTCAATCAACAGCTGCAGGGGAAATCAAACGTATTAAACATCATTCTACTTCCTAACACAGCAAACAAACCAATAAATAATATCTAACTGGTTTCATCCTGAGATAAGCTTAACAAGTGAGCTTCGAGGATTAAACCTGAGAAATTACATCTCATCCAAGATCAAGGAAAAAATGAAAAAAAAAGGAGAAAAAATCCATATATCACATTTAAATGATGTAGTTGCACCGCTTAAATGTACTAAAAAAAATCAAAATTGTAAATATATATAACTATTGTTAAATGAATAAATGCTGTATTATTATTATTAATACATTATAGGGGGGGAAAGAAAAGAAGGAAAACACATCGGTACGAATTTCATTGCTATAAAAAAAACAGAATTAAACCTGATTTCAATATGTAATCTTTGGTCTTGTAAATGTGTAATCATAATTTTAATAATAATAAAATAATCGAATTTTCTTTAAAAGAAAATATGTAATCAAGTATGTATCATATGTAATCAAATGCATGTAATATATGTATCACTTGCATGAAATGCATGTTATGTATGTATCATATGTAATCAAATAAAGTAATGTATGTATCATATATAATAATCATCATCATCATCATACGTATCAAGGATTTAGGCCTAGTATCGCCTGTTCCGGCTTTAGAAGTCATCGTTAAATCGTTTAAGAGGACGTCCTTGTTTTCTTTTTCCTAATGGCTTCTACTTTAAGGCTTGTTTTGGTAGTCTTTCTCTTTTCATTCTTTGAACGTGTTCCATCCATTTATGTTTATATTTTTTAATTTTTACTATTACTGGTTCTTGGTTTAATTCTTTCATGATATCTTCGTTTCTTTTGGGATCAAATAGGGTATACTTTGCAGTTTTTCACATAAACTTCATTTCTGCTGTTGTTAATCTTTGTTTGTCTTTTTGTTTTATTGTCCAGATTTCGCTTCCATACATTAAGACCGGTAGGGGTAATGTATTGTATACTTTTAGCCTGGTTTGTTTTTGAACTAGGTTTGGTTTAAATATAGAGTTAATTACTCCTGTTATTTTTAAATATTTTGCAATTTTTATGTTTATATCTTTTTCATTTTCATAAGTTATCGTACATCCTAGGTAGTTAAATGAATTCACCTGTTCTAAGATCTTGTTATCTATTACTATTTTAGTTCTTGCTGGATCTTGTCCTTTAAAGGCCATAGTTTTTGATTTTTCCGTTGATATTATCATACCATAATCTTTGGATATCTCATTTAGATTTAAAACAGCTTTCTGTAAGTTATCTTCAGAATTTGCAATTATTATTTGGTCATCTGAAAAGAGGAGAGTGTTTAAGTTAACTGTAGGAGAAAGTTTAATTCCTTGATGTAAATTTTTACTCCATTTTATTATTATTTCATTTAAGTAGATATTAAAAAGAGTTCCTGAGAGGAGACATCCCTGTCGGACCCCTTGGTTTATCTCTCTTGTTTATGATAGCTCGTGATTAAACTTATTTGTATTTGATTATTTTCATATATACTTGTGATAGCTTTTAGGATATTATTTGGTATTTGTCTTTCTTTTAATATGTTAAATAATATGTTTCTGCATTAACACCTAAATGAAGATACCAAAGAAAACATAAAATTAAACACTGAATTGAAATTAGAAGAATTTCTAAATTACTACACAGAACTATGGACAGACAAGTATTTTATAAAAGACAACTTGCAAACAGTTAACGAAAATGAAAAGGAAATAACTGAAGAAGAATTAGAAATCAGCCTGAAAGAAACAAGAAACGGAAAATCACCTGGAGAAGATAAGCTAGGTTCAGAACTATATAAATTCTCAGGAACAAGATTCAAAGGAAGACTCTTATTATTTCTAAATAAAATTTACTCAACTGGTATTCCCCCAATAGAACGGAAAAAAGCAATTGTGATTCCTATCTTTAAGAAAGGTAATAGAGGTGACCCTAAAAACTATAGAGGTATCAGTATACTAAATTCATGTTACAAAATATACAGCAGAATCTTAAATAACAAACTAATGAAATATTCCGAAAACTTTATTCTAAAGGTACAAAATGAATTTAGAAAAGGACGATCATGTATAGGCCCAGCCTTTTGCCTAAAATTAATAATAGAGAAAAGAAGAGAATATAATTTAGAAACACATATATAATAATAATAATAATAAATATTATTCTTATTTTACGAGCACCTACATAGCGTCCGAAGATTGATCGCGGGAGATTGTGAAGATAATAAAATCCACTTGAAATCCACTTAAATCCTTGAAAATACAAAGACTCTCGCAATCCATTACACTCATTCACAACACTCCAAGTTGATAGTGTAGTCCTCACACCCCTAATAACCACACCTTTTTTCAACTTCCAGGGATGACCCTTCTTGCCAAATGCTGAAACTTTTTCCCAGCATCAATTCCCTATCCTCATAGGGAATATTCCACAGAAAACTCACCATTTTGGCCACTCGCCTCTGAACCTCTCTACTGCTTCATCATCTCCAGGAATCCCAGGGCATCAGACTTGAGCACATCACTTGAGATCCAGAGGCGGATGTATCAATTCCTTATAATGAGCAATATCAACTTCCTTATTTCTACTTATTAATGAGTTTTTCAATAGCCAGTTAATCTTATCGGCTACCTTAGCAATATTTCCTCTAAGCTATAACTCTCTTTGTACCACCATCCTTAAATCTCTAAAACCACCATTTGCCGGCTATCACATTGAATGCAGAGTTTCGGTTGGAACATGAATCTACACAAAAGATTCAGAATCTAGGCTCACAACATTGATTTATATAGTAGGACGACTATAATCGAGTACTATTTTAACCAAACCAAACAATTGAACCAATGCAGCATTATCTTTAATGATGTAAAGAGCCTGGTTAATGGGACTTGGAAGCATGAAATTCCATGTTACGAGCTTTGAATCAAGGTACTCCCTTTACCAAGCAGATAATCCGGTGATCATCTCTTATCAGAGTGAATAAATCCAACTGTGAAATTCAAAGGAGGCTGTGCGATCGTGTTTTTTTTTCCTCTGACCTCTGTTTATGGTGCCAGAAAAAATTGAACTTCGAGAGTATCTGAATATTCTGGACAATTCAATGCTTCTTACTTTGTGGTTTCTATGGAACTGATCATTGTCTCTTTCAGCAAGACAATGCACTTTTCACAAGTTGCTGCAGTAACTACGTGGTTTGTGGAGATGAACATCACCACACTTGACTGGCCTCCACAGAGACCTGAGATCAACCCGATTGCATTTCTATCAAATGAAATGAATTTAAGCATTCGGTGAGGTCAAGGAATATCTGCCCAAGAACTCATGGACATTTTTCTGTAGATGCCTACAGGAAGAAACAGTCCAAAATTCCGATTGATTGCATAAATGGTCCAAAGTTCTTATTGATTGCTATCGTTTAATTGTGGAACGCATGCCCCAAAGGATTGCTGAAGAAGCAATCCTTTGGGGCGTGTAGAAGCGAGTGCATGCACCCATATTCACTCACTAGCTTGTGTGCGGTTTACCTTTTTGAATGGGTAGGGTGTGGAGAATCCCTCTTTCTGTTCTTGTACGATTCCCATTAAAACAACTCATCATGTTCTTGAAATACGTGCATATCATTACCACTGTAACATTTGAAGGATAAGCAGAAACCTCGTCGTTAGCATTGTATTCAATCCAACGTTCATTGAAGTGCGCAGTATGTGAATCAAAACAGAGCAAAATTCCATCTTACTGCTATTTCGCTGTAAAAAAAGTTCGAATGGTAATCAAGGTAATATTGAGTTCAAAATTAGACTCAAAAATGCTCTGACATTTCCGAATAAATTTGTACTTTCCATTCTTATTAAATTGTGAGGACCACTTTTAAAAATTCAGAGCACAGTTTTGCTTACTGGCTCTAGTGATGACGTCTGTTTAACGCATTTTTTGTACTGACAACAGTAACGTCAAAGAATATTACAAAAAAGAAATATGCAATTGCTTGCTGATTATAATGAACATAACTTTATTATTTTTTTTTCAGATAAATCATCATATAAACTAGAACATACTAGAATGACATTCCGCACAGAATTTTGAAGTGCTCGTAGCCAGTCGCGATTGTGTTGAACGCTTATCCGTGGTTCAAACACGGCGTGAAACGCCTTTATACATTTGGAATTGAAGTCAAGCAGTGGCGAATTCTCAATGCATGCTTGCTATACTTGCTGCGCAAGCTCATTAATTGAGAAAGAAGTAATATTTATTTGTTAATAAATACATGCATTTATAAGCATTCCATTTAGGTTTTTATTTTTGTAGACAGAAGTCTTTATATTGCGCGGCAATAATTGAGCACTTCATTGTGTATCGAAGGCCGATGCTTGCTCGTCTAGTCAAAGCTACCTTGGCTTGCTCGGTTGTAGGAGCTTCCAGGTCCTCCCTGCAGTACTGTGATTTCATGCGCGCACATAGCCATTTCCGCTCCGTTCATGTCGTCTTAAACACAGGCCATACGCAGTCAAAGTAGATTTAGCCAGTGAGCTTTAGCCAGCCGTTACAAGTGTGCGTGTTGCTTGGGAAAATTAAGTTACAACCAACTTTTTATGACGATGTTATTGACCAATTCATACAGAAGAACGGTATGGTAGAATTTGTATTCAAGTAACTAAATTGAAAAAGATAGAATATCATTTGTAAAATAAATGTTGTATTTGTATGATTAAATGTACATAAATTTCTAAATATATAGTTTTAAATGGTCAGTAATTCATTAATCCATTAATCAGACTTCAATCACACCTCTCAATCCCTGAATGATAACAAGCGCAAACGTGAATTTCAAGACCAGCATTCGCCCCTGAAGTTGAGTTAGCCATCTTATAATATGAAGGGCCCAGAAGTTTTACCCTGCAATCCTTTGTTTCGAAGTACTTGAATTTGAATTCCTTCAAAAAAGCGTGAAAACATTCCTAGCCGTAACAAATATAACTCGGAGGTGGTCTCCTTTTGCTTGTGCCCCCCCCCCCCCCCCCCGTAAACTTGAGATTCGGTTTCAGCAATATATAGAGTATTAAACGATATTAGAAATTAAATCATATATTTAGTGCTTATACATTTGCAGAATGGATCTAATTTGCTGTCGTTTGCTCATATGCCATCACCACTGAGTTAGGTCTCCACCTTGGAGTGATCCTGATCGAGAACAGTGTGCATAGAGTGACATTATCGGATCGTCGCTGAGGTTTACGGTGATCTGTTTAGATTACACATAGAATTTTTGAAGAATGATTCGCACTTTTTAGGGAACTCATAAGGGACGGCAGTATATACTTTCAAAAAGGAAATATGCCGTACATTTTAGGAGAGTAAAGGAGTTGGATGTAAAGCCATCTTACTATGAACATTAGGCCAAGTATTGAATTGAGTTCAAGTGCAACTGTTTTCTCACGTTTAGATAAAGGATAAAAAGAATATATTTTATTACCGTCAAGTATAATTTGAGAAAATTGAATTACATGGAAGAAAATAATAATTACATAAAACGAATTCAATGAAACCAATATCCTGCGAAAAAAACACTTCAAATTACTGAAATGAACGAAAGAAAATTATACTATTTTAATTCATATCTAGGAACAGTAACATTTGATAGCTAAATGATGGGCGGCGCAAAAGTTACGAATGCCACACTGGAATTTTAGAGCTGAAATTATGTGTAATTCTTGACTAGAGAAATCTTTACAACTGCGAAATCTGATATGCTTACTGGTACTTAGTTCTGAAAACTGATATTAAAATTTTAAATTGTATTTAGCCTAATTTTTTTCAGGTGCTTGGATATTTATTTAAACTGTGAAGAAAGAAGTAATTTCTTATACTTACACGGTCGCATACCCGAAAAGTTGCTACGGTGCAATCTGTTTCCTTCAGGTCCCTGATGCACTTTATACGGTTGGGTCTATTCAGATTTGAACAGAGGAAGCGATCTTCATTACTAAAACAGTAGACAATGTATGAAAATAACGACATGACTGATTAACTCTCATAACATGACTCTCTCTCTCTCTCTCTCTGGATGTTTGTAGTCAATAAAAACGTCTTCATTTTCTGAGAAACCCTTGGATTTTGCAGGCATTTTAGGAAGGTTCATACGAGCGACAAATCTTTTATGAGGAATGCGGACAACTCTTCTAATTTAACATTTGATGTGCAAGGTGCCATAAAGTAAATTCATTAACTGTCGATTTGTAAAGCGAATACTAGAACAGACAACTAATGGGTATTCCATGTCTGATGAAACTCTATTTATTATCGTAGTTTTAACATCTTGCTCAGTGTTTTTTTTTACTTGAATTGTTAATATGATGATATCGCATAACAGAAAAACATTTTCGTTGAAATATCACCAGATCAACAATATCGCTAAGCATTTTTGTCAGAGGGGCTTGGTAAGAATTTAAAAATGATCTGTTGACCGTTTGAGATAAAGGTGGGCATCATCAGTGTAAAAAATATTCTTGGAAAATAAGAAGAAATACTATAAAATTACAGAAATAACAATTATACTCTAATGAGTTGTCGATGACTAAAACAGAATAAGATAAATCATGAACAGAAGCTATTATATTAAACCATTTTTCAGGATAGCATTCCGGAGATACCGCTAACTAGTGGGTAAATTCCTGTAGCATGACTTTTTGGGATTTAAATTGGGATTTAGTGGGAGAAAAGTCGTCTGTTTGAAAAAGATAATAAAATTAATAAAAAATAAATTAAACTGGAACCTACTTAGTCTGATAAGAAAAATAAATAAAAAACTACTGCAGTGCTTATTTTTTTTCCTGCCGTCATACCCTACCGTATAAAAATTATATCATCCTTGATATCCTATCATTAAGCAATCTTTACCCATACAGCTGTTTACTATACGTCAAGAAAATATGAAGATTTTATTTCGTGTATAATGTGGATGATAATCTACGCTAAGTGAGAAACCTTTTGGTAGTACCGAAAACCATTAGAAATATTCCAAATATCTGTGGTATCCTATGGCTAAAACATATTTTGAAACAGATGCAGAACCTCGTATTACATACTGCTGTTGTACGCTTCGAAATTTCCTATTAAATATTGCTCTTACTAGTTTTATATCAGCAAATAAGTGAACATTTCCCATCACGTTATTTGCTACATCAATTAATATGCAAGCGCAATAATAAAAACTTATCATACTCATTCTCCTGGATTCTATTTCCACATAAACTACTTCCTGATATTCATCTATTAATCATCCTCTTATTAAGTCCCTTGCTTCATATTGAATCCCTGTGGTCTTAATTTAGTAGCATGGTTTCCTGTGGTATCCTGTGAAAGCTTTTGCAAAGTTCGACAGTATTGTTATAGAATCATTCTCTTTATTCACAAATTCAGTTATAAAAAGTTAGAGGCATGACTTACCCTTCCGAAAACCATGCGTAACCCATACAGTATCCTATTGCTCTTCGCCATTCCTGAACTTTGGCTTTAACCAACTTCTGCAGTACGTTAATCACGACCCCCAGTCCTGAAATGCTGATGGGTCGATAATTTTCTGCTTCAGTCTTGGAGAAACTTTTATTCAACGGAACTACACGTTCCCCTCATTTCACTCTTGAGGACGCTACAAGAATTTACACAAAAACAATGCTGTTAAAGGCACAATCCGTTTCCTAACATTTTTGTAATTTATCAAGTGATGTGTCATCTAACTCACAGCTTTATTCATTAAAGATTCTGTAATATCGTACGAACAGCAACAATATCTCCACTTGAATGATGGACATTTGAAAAGTGATCACTTTGTAGTTCAACTATTTCGTCTAGTTAAGTTGACGTCCCAACCGTCGGGATTCATCAGCATTATTCCATCATAATTATTCTTCCTTTAACTTCTTACATATTGAAAGAACTCTTTCCAATTACGTTTGACTGGATGAGCTAATTTCTTCTCTTACTCTGATTATGGTTTCTTTGTTATACTTCTTTTCCTTTCCCTCTTCTTTTCTCTCCTTTATATAACTCATTTATATGCTGACCACGTCCCTCTTTAAATTCTCTCAAGAGGTTTTACGTTTTTTCCCAATTTCTGAGTAATGGTGTTCCTCATTCATTTATATTTGCTTTATTCAAAACATTCTGTTTGCTAAAGTACCATCGTAAGTTCTAGCTGAATCTATCTAATGCAAGTCAGAGTGTCATTTGTGAAATAGCCTAATTATAAAACAGATTATTTTGACAGCTGGGATTTAATTTTCTTTTACAATTTTCTACAGTATTTCAGGAAATCCTTTCATTAAAAGAATTCAGATATCTTACTTATTGTATAAAACTATGCTTGATGCTGGTTTAATGTAAACATTAGATCATCTAATATTCGCACTTTAATTCTGTTTCTTCAAAAAAAGATATGCCTGTTGGTCACTCTTGAAAGTATATGATGGACTTAAGACCGTTATTGTATAAGAGCGCAATTTTTGTTCTATTTTTGATTAAGAAATTCTACCTACCCTCTCTTCACAGGTATCTCCATAAAAGGAACAAAAAGAAAGTAATTTGCTAAAACTAAGCCATTTATAAAATTCATACTTACATCTTAGGTAGTCTGCAGTTTAATTTATATCCGGAACCGAATATATCTTGAGTTACTCGAGAATTTCTAACACTGTTCAAAAGCTGTAGAATAGAAACATAGATAACTTAGTATTGAGGGAACTTTCGTGCCACTCGTGGTGGTAAGGTTTGATAATCCAGACCTCACTCATACTCCAGAGACCAAGCATTGTACTTATTTTCAAACCGTTCAGGTCTCCGTTTTAATCATCAGAATTAATATTCGTTAGAATGTTTTCTCTTAAATTAACATGTGTAAATATATTGCTATTTTCGTTTCCCTTCAACAGAAAGTTTCCAAATAAATTTCACAGTCTTAAATGTATATTTTGTTAACATTATTCACTAAATTACAAACATCTTACAACATATTCATATCTCTCCCGCTAGCCCCTTTTATTACTTTTCAAATTGGCTAGATGCATATACGGAATCAGCAGGACTCAATATAAATCTACAAGGGACAAGAAAAGGAGGTCTTTATTAATCTAAATACTGTCTATAAATAATATGTCGCCATCCCGTATTAAGGGAAAGAAATATGACGGATTAATCTATTATTCAATAAAAATGATGATTAAATTGGAATCAAGTGTCGGGAGAAATATCAATTAAACATAAAAGCAATAACAGTAAGCCACTTACTGATTCAGTGGGAGAAGCGTCGCCTGCTTGCAAAAGTTAATAAGAAAAAGTTTGAATCCTGTATAAGCACATGAACGAGACTACTTTGGATACTTTTAGTATGTAATTGCCACTTTATACAAACTTCATTAGGGACAATTACAAATAAGGGACATAAATTTCATTTCAAAATTTAACTGAAAGTGATACTTAGTTTATGAATATAATTATACATCATTATATCCGAATAGCATCCAAAATACTTTTTAAATGTAAAATTTCAGATGTTACTAATCCCGTCATTCTCAAAACTGTCAGGTTGTCTATAGACGTCCAGCTAAATCTGGATATGATTCAGTCCACCTGTTGAGAGAAAAGGGATAAGATGTGCAATTTGATGGTCATGTACATTAGAAGGTGTGATAAACTCTCAAGCTGAAGAGAACAGTTAATCGGATTATCTTAGGTTCATAGCTGCCTCTCATTTGCCTTTAATAAGAAATGCACTTTCTTGTTCTATGCTGGGTAACTGGATCTTAGTTATATTGGATAGACTAAAAATATCGAAATAATTTATATCTTTTTTTCCTCTTTTTATTGTACAATACAATTTTAATATCTGGACAAAATAAAGATCCTTGCATAATTTCTTCACTTAAATATTGTCTTACCTTGGAGAACGATTTCAGTTTTAATTTTTTGTGCTAATTTTTTTCTAATCGCTTACTTGGCAAAACATTTTCTTTGTTCTTGAAGAAATTAATTCACTATAATTATTTGAAATTTTATTTTAAAAAAAGAAACGAAAACCGGCTGCCAACGTTCCAGATTATATTATTTTTGTTCAAAATCATCGAAATCGAATAATACGTCACAGATTTCCTTTAGGGTGTGCTTGATCGACTTTGCTTTATTGAGAATAATATGAAATTCTTTAATCACATCACTATTTTTTTCTTTATATAGTAATCTGCTGTTCTTTGCTTGGTTTCTTTGTATAATTGTTCATTACAAAATGAAATTAACAGTCATGATTTAAATTTATATGTATATATTTTCTGCATAATTCAGATATTTTATTCTCCAATTTTTAAAGTAAGCGATACATTTGCTTAAATTTTATCATTCAAAATATGTACATCAAATGTGAAATTTAATTTCCATATTTTTACAATAGAATTGAACTTTATTTCGTCTTTGATAGTTAATCCCCCCACCTCCCTGCATCACTATCACAACCAGAAAACTGTTATGAAACATAGGTAAAGTTTTTTTTTTTAATTCGTTATTTTTCTCTAGTAATTGTTTCAAATAACTTTAATTTTTCAATACAGAAACTAGGTGGTGATGATTATAAATTAGCAAATTATAAATCAGAAAATATCCAGATTATTTCCAGATTATTATAAATGAGGAAATTATGTGATATTCGGTAACAGGTGAAATTAATATTTAAAATCACTTTCATCCTATAAATGCAATATCAGAATAAAAAAAAGATGGAAAAACTAAACAAGAAATATAATATTCTGTAAAATATTCAGATATTGCTTGAGGCTCTTTAGTGTGCAGCATGTTCTATTGTTCTTTTTCTCGGTGGGGGTTAGTAAATCTCCGTTAGCTTAAAGCTTATTACTGGGCACAAAGGAATAATTAATAAGTACACCCAAGTCACAATTAATTTACGAGATGGCAAGCAGCAGCAGTAGCAGTAGCATTCAATGTAAGAAAATGAAACTTCACAAGATGAAGAAAAGTTGGAGCCTTCAGCTTTCGAGCAGCTCTTGTTCTACCGATGAGGAGAGAAATATTTCTAGCTCTGAATATAGCGATTCTGCCTGTATAATAATTGCCTGTTCTGCTACCAATCAGGAACAGTCCGGCATATCTACTGGGAATGCCCAGTCAACACCCAATTAATCAGTTTGTCTCGGGAAACGGCAGCTCTCACCTATGGTAGTCTTCATGCAGAAGAGGAATACTTCAATCTTATCCATGTGGAGTCAAATAATCATTCATTCTGCAATTACCTCTTCATCACCGCGAAAGCGGTAATATACACCTTCTACCTCAGACATACAAGACCAGACAGCACAGCAACTTCACAGAGAGAGAGAGAGAGAGACAGCTGACCAACTCCTTGGAGCCTTCAAACAAAAGGTGAGAAGTCGTATTCTATACGAGCATCACCACCACCACCACAGGCAAAACAACACCTTAGATCTTTTCCACCAAGGCTGGAACCCACGGAATCAATTTCTGCTACAATGAAGTTTGACAGAATCGACAATATTATTACTACCTTATTTCTGTTTCTCGTGTGGGAGAAAAACGGTAAAATTCACTTTTATAATTATATCAGATGTTATAATGGCAAAAATAGTAAGAAAAAATCATTTTGAACTTTCTCTTCAAAACACAAAGAAAGAACATTGTGAATTCAGCCAATGATAAAGAAAATACTACATATTTTTCTTCTGTTATCTGATTTTTTTTTCTTGTAGTACAAAGAAGAAATCACTGCATATCAAATGGAGTATGCAGAAGGGAAATAATCTGTATATTGTTTACATTATAAGGAATAGAGATATCCTGTCAGAAAAATTATTCACGTAAAATTCTAATATCAGCAGACATAGCATTTTCTTCCAGGTTAGATAACTAAAGTAACCAAACCTTTGCTACTATTTTACACTAAAATGAATGGGCATGTTCCTGAAGTGATTTACGTTTGTAACAGTTGTATTGCGAACGATTTATAACATAAATTCTCTGGAATATCTGCAAATTGAATAGGTCTATACCCCCCACCCCAAAAAAAAAGAAGATCATGAGACGCATATGCACCTTTTCTTTTAAAATAATTGAAATCCTCTTTTTCAAGATAATTGTACGAAATAATTTCTAATTTTTCGATAATAAAAGTGAAACTGATCATTATAAATTAAAAAATTATCAGCATGTAAAAGAAATGTCAGTATTTCTGTTAGGATATCTGTAATCAACAATCGAAAAGGAAACAAGACATTCTTGATGTATTCTGCACTATAGCTTGAGGCACTTTAGTGTGACCTTAGTGTTCTCTCTTTTCTTTCTCAATAGCACTGAGAGTAATAAGCCTTTAGATTTTCCTCCAGCTAAGAGGATATTATCAAGTATTTCAAAGACGTAGATTATTTCAGAAATAGCAACCAGCAGAAGTAGTAATATTCAGATTTTTTTAAAGAAAAACAAACAAAAATAATACTACTGAACTTTATTTTGTGTGGTATGTATATAAACTATTTTACATGGTGAAAATGTAGCATATTATTTCTAAAATTTCAAATTTCAAATAATTTCAACAGACAGTAAAACAGCTGATTTCAATTGCAAATAAATAGTATGAAATTAGAAGCTTCACGGTACAATAAACTGATTGCCGTATTTCTTTTGTCAAAATGGTAAAATGAAGTAATATATTTTGAATACTGTCTAGAAAAGCTTTAAAACCTGTAGAAATTAAGAGTAGTTGTGCAATTGACTTCCAAGAGAGGATAAAGAGTGGGGGGTAAGCAATAGAAAATCTTCAAAATGGGCTTGAATTATTCCATATATGATATTTTTGATATTATATTTTCAACATATCTACGATGATATGCACTGGATATTATCGTAATATGCATAACACAAAATAAATAAATAAATAAGTAATTAAAATAAGAAGGCGAGAATCACTGCAAAAATATGATTGAATATAAATTTTTACCACAAAGACTCACAATCGGAAACTGAGTAATCCAATTTAACATTTTAACATTTGTTGTTCATAAAGACAAAATAATAATAATAAAAAAAATCGTTTCTAAAACTGAAATGTGATGATCCATATAATGGTATTTGGCTAGGAATGAAAGTAAAAGGATATATTTATTTCAATAAATCTTATTTAAAAATATAAACATTTGGCATAATATTTTCAAAGCAAACATTCGAAAATTCTGAAATTCGAAAAAAAGTGTTTCTATATTATAAGTAAAGTGAAAGAACAATCAGTGCAACTCTACCGGCGCACTGGTTTGTGGAATAAAATACAACAAATTTACTATTACTAAATAGATTCATTGCAAAGGTTGATCAGTGATCATTTCAGGATTGATTATTTTCGCACTTGTGAATTCGTTTCAATTTTTGGGAAGAGATACAATAAATCATTTTAGAAAAAGGCAAAAAGGTCAAATATCTTAGGACAGTAAAGGAAATTCCAAGCAACACAATAGAAGTAAAGACAATGAGACACAAAGGTCAGTCAGCAACAGTTAATCCACTAATGTCTATACAGTAGCCGTAACGAGATTAACGTCGTAGGAAAGTAATGGCATGATAAAAGTAGAATGTCGAAGAAGTTTTGATACATGAATAAAAGCTAGGGAGATATGACTATTTCACTCACCTCAGCCGGTTGTTGTGTGTGTGTGTGGGGGGGGGGGGGTAATGTTAACTGATCTCAGACAAAGAATCAGTTAGAAATAACCCTACACAAAGTCGTTTTTACGCATGCCCATTCTATATAGAACCAATACAAAGTTTGATTCCTTGTGTTCTTCTTAACAATATTACAGTTTACATCTAAAAATTTGAATACTTACTGTGATATAATAATTTTCCTACAATCATAGTGAAGAATCAAGTCAAATTCCTACCAATTAGGTTCTGAATTAAATCCTCTCATTTTTTATATTATTCTGTTCTGAATTTATTTCTTTATCAGAATCAATAAATAAATACATATTGTATTTTCATCCTTTTTGGATTCTATTGAGTATTTTTAATGAGTTCCTTTTGAGAGGGTTACTGGCTCCAGCGGTCTAATATAGGACATATAATAATAATGGGAAGAAATTAAGTGCAATCACCCTATACCACAATTATAGATTAACGAATACCTGCTTGAAACATAAAGCTATTCACAGATATACCTGGCAGGCAAGAAATACAAAATGCATTATAGACTATATAATAGCTGATATTAAATTATCAAATGTGATCATAGATACCAGAGAATATAGAGGTCCAGAGATAAAAATCAGACCACTACTTACTCGAAGGGAAAATTAAAGGGAACCAAGATAGGGGGGGAGAAAAAATCGAAAGAAAATAGAAATGCAGAACTATATGATATTAAACTCTCTTAGACGATCAGAATATTAGAGGCCGATATCAGAATAGAATTAGGGATTGGTTGATCAAAATCGAGCAAAGCAGGACAGTGAAGGCAAGTATGGTCAAACGTCAAATATGTATATTAGAAAACGATGCAAGAGAGAGAGAGAGAGAGAGAGAGAGTTTGGGAACAAAAAGAAAATGGATAAGATGCAGAGGTGTAAGACAATGGGACGATGAGATAAAAAAGATGATTGAAGAAAAAAAGACAACATAGACAATGTCTAAATTTAAAGACAGATGAATCATTCATCGAATATAAAAGGAAAAGAGCAATAGAGCAAAAAAAAAAAAAAAAAATAGAAAAACATATGAAAATGTTATAGCAAAATTAGAACTGGACTGTACATTAAAAAGATCTAATGCATGCAGAATCCTCAAACAAATGAATAACGTTTTGAAAGAAAGAACAAAAATCGATATGATTGAATCAGAAACTTGGCAGGAGTATTTCCAGAAGTTATGGCATGATAATTCTTTGATACTTCCCCGAAATATAACATCAGTAATACAGATGAGATTACAGACGAAGAACTACAAAACACCCTCAAACAAAGCAGAACAGGAAAGTCACCTGGAGAAGATAATATAAACAGAAAACGTATTAAATTTGCAGGTAAAGAATATAACATTAGATTTCTAAAATTTATGAACCAAATATACAAAGAGGGAAAAATCCCCAAGAAGCTGGGACAGAGCTCTAGTGGTGCTAATTTATAAAAAAAAAAAAGGTCTAAAAACAGATTGCAATAGCTACCGAGGCATTAGCCTCCACAATACCGGATACAAAATTTATACAAAAATATTAACAAATAAACGAATATTCCATATAGAATCACATCTGGGAGAAGAACAGAACGCATTCCGTAAGGGAAGATCATGTATAGACTCAGCTTTTATCTTAAAATGATTATAGATAAAGAGAGAAAACAATATTGAAACCCAAATAGCTTTCTTCGATTATATAAAAACATTTGACGAAATTCTGAGAAATAAACTATGGGAAACTCTAAACGAATATCACATTCCAAACCAAGTATACAATACTCTGTTAAAGATATACCATAATAATGAAATAACAAGAAGACAAAATGATATCATATGCATTTGGAAACCAGTAAATAGAGGAGTTCGTCAAGAATATCCTTTATCACCCATATTACTCAACATATATATGGACAATATTATCACAAAATGGAGAGAAGGAAATACATGTGGTTTCAAATCAATCGACATACAAAAATAGACACACTTCTGATGATCAGATCATCTTTGGAAAGTGTATAGATGAGCTTTCGAAATCAATTTATAATTTAAATAATATTATACAACAATATGGCCTAGAAATGTTAACGCAGAAAACGAAAGTCATGGGTTTTTAAGGAAAGGACCTTGACAGAAGTAGAATAGTAATAAATAATAAAATAATTGAGAAAGTTAATAATTTCAAATATCTAGGTTGTAATCCAGCTTATATAAATGAAATAGATGTTGATTTTAAGATGGCAAACATTATAAAATCACCGGAGTAATTAACAGAACCTTTAAACCTAACGGTACAGAAACACACAAAACTCAAGTCTACAAAATAATAGCCAAACCTACACTATTATATGGACGTGAGATCTGGACCTTTGGAGAAAGATATATAGACATAGAAATGAAATTCCAATTAGGAAGTCAGAAAACTCACCCTACTAGATAAAAAAAGTAATAGTGAAATAATTAAAAATCTCAAAATCAGTTCCATAACAGACTTAATGATTATATATAGGAAAACTGACCAGATCATACAGAAAGAATGCAGAGAGAAAGATTACCAAAAAATATTTTAACATATAATCCAGAGGAAGAAGGAATAGAAGACGACTAGGAAGGAGATGGAATGAGTCCCGAACAGACCACGTGGCCTAGAACCTGAATAGGAAGACTACGATGTATTATCATTCACCGTTTTTTTTATGATATCAAAAACTGATACGTCTATCATGCAGGTCTTCAGAAAACGATAGATATTGTCAATTTTGAAAAATTTTAACTGCATTTCATGTAAATAATTAAAGCGACAGTAGGACGATGTGTATGTTCTGATTATGAACAATTTTAAAGGGTAACAAAATTTAAAAAAAAAAATCTTAACTTTCTCTAATGCAAAGCAGAATTTGAATTCACTCACGTGTTCATCAAATGGTATACTTCTTCTTCCTCCTTGTATAAAATCAGAATAATAATGACATGCAACAGTACCATGGCAAGGAACGCAGATGCATCGTGATGACCGTCCTCTGCAAACTTTCTCGATTTCAAATCTGTAACGTAAAATAATCACACAAGGAATTAATGCCTTTTAGATGTTCTCATAGCTTCAGCAAGTGCAGAAAAAATTCTTCAAAAATGATTCATTGACAATTAAGGAAAAACATATTTCAATGAAGGTAAAATATGTGGGAGAGCAAATCTGTAAAGCAACAGATCGATCCATAATTCATCGAACAGCAAAGCGTCGATGAAAAATTTACTCATAAACTAATTCTTCTTCTTCATTCATTACATGCAACATATGATGGGATGAAGACTTCATCTTCTTTAATGGTATCTTTTAGTCTTTCTCTAGATCTTTCTGTTTTTCTCTCGTTCTTTGGTTTCCAAATATGGACTTGTTTTATTATTCTATCTTCATTTCTTCTCTCCACATGTTCAATTCATTTTATTCTTCGGGTGGATACCGAATTGTTTATTGTTTGTATTTCACTTTATTTTCTTATATCTGTATTTAATTTTTTTTCCTTTAGTTTTATTTACTATTTTTCTTAATATGTTCATTTCACCTCTATTTAACATTTGTCTTGTTTTTCTAGGGTGTATGTTGTTTCTGCATTATACATCATAATAAGCCTGATTACTGCTTTATAAATTTTGGTTTTTGTCTCTAAGATGTTTATTTTTCCATATTGTTTCAGTCAAGCATCCTGATATTTTTGCAGTTCTTGCAACCAGTTCTCTGTGATGTCGCCTTCTTTCTCAGTTCAGTTCTATATCTAAATAGTTGTAATTTGTTATGTGCTCGATAATAGTACCTTCCAATTCTAATTTCCCGCTTTGCGGTTCTTGTGATATAGTCATACAAATTGTTTGAGTTGTTGACATCTTCTTATTATACAATTTTGCTGCTTTATTAAATATATGTAGTAATATTTGTAGCTGAGTTTCATTTTTTGAAATGAATAATAAATCATCTGCATTACATAAAGTTCTTATTATTCTATTATTAATTTCACTCCTGTATTTTGCATTATATTAAAGTTTTGTGTTATTTCATCCATTATTGAATATTGTTGGGCTTAAAGAGTCTCCTTGTCAAATACCATTACTCATTTGTTTCTCTTTACTTATTTTTCCTTGTATTTTATTATACAGCTATTATTATCATATATTTCTTTAATTATTTATATTATTATTTTTTTCTGATACGTTTCTTATCTGTAATATTCTTTGTGAAATGCTTTTTCCAGATCTATAAAACATATAAATAGTTCCTTATTGTATTCAATTGTTTTCTGTATCAATTGTCTGTATGAATATTTCATGTGTACATGATCTAGCTTCTCTAAAACCTTGGTATTCATCTACTAGATGAACAACAAGGTTAATTCATTTAAAGGTTATTTGTTATTTCTTTATTTAGGATTCTTCTTGATATTTTAATGAGGTATTTAATAAATATATCCCTCTTTAATTTTCTGTTTCTTTTTTTTTATTTCAATCTCCTTTTCTACATATTGGTATTGGTATTCTTTTTTTTTCTCATTCTACTGGAATATTTTTTGTATTTATTATTTAGTTGTATTTTATATTTATACTCTGAATTATAATTTCTTTACCATATCTTAACAATTCATTACTGATATTATTTCGACCTGGTGATTTCCTATTTTTCAATTTTTTTTAATTGCATTTTCATTTTCTTTTCTGTTGTATTTATTTCTTCTTCTTGATTTGTTTTTGTACCTCATTCTAATTTCTTCCTAATGTTTGGATTTAAAGGTTTTTAAAATAATTTTCTAATTCTTCTATTTCTACTTTTAATATTCGGGATATATTTTGCTTCTTCCTTCTTTTATGTATTAATAAATCTCCACATTTGAACATGAACTTGAACATGATTTCTGTATACCACAGAAATCATGTTCAAGTTCTTTTGTATATGATTCGCGAAATTGATATTTGCTTTCTATTTTCTTTTGATTCACTTTATTTCTTATTTCTTTGTATTCGTTCCAATTATCTGTTGTTATTCATTTGTAGAAGCTTTTGATACTTTCTTTCTTTTCATTAGTTAATATTTTTTGGAGTGCTTAAGGGTCAAAGCTGTATAACTGAGAGGAGACCTCCACGTAGCCTTTAAAGGAATGCGGAGAACCGACCAGGGCTTCTGACCTAAAGTCCAATCCTCACCTTCTCGTGGTGCACCCTGTTGGGTATCTACTTTGATACTGAACGAACGAGGATGGGCTGGCAATTTGGGATTTAGCCGACCAAATTGTATTCTTATTGGTTAAACCAAAATAAAAAATGATGGTACAACATGACATAATTTCATGCCGGCTGGGGCGTCGCCCGGTTAAACAAGGCCCCCGTTGTTTTCGCCAGGGAACCAGGGCGAACAGCGAAAAGTCAGCTACTGGAACAAATCTGAAAACAAACCCCAACTCAACATCACCAGAGTTAAAGATCGGTACTATCAACGTAAGAAGCCTGAATGGCAAAGAAATGGAGCTAGCTGAGGAATTAGATAAGTACCAGATCGACATAATAGGGGTGACTGAAACAAAAAAGACCAAAACTGGTGAGATTTTTCTGAGCAATAAATACAAAATGTTATATTCAGGCAATGACAATCAAGGAAAAGAAGGAGTAGCCATAGTATTGAACACAAAATACGAGGCTAATCTTCTTGAATGGCAGTCAGTCTCAAGTAAAGTAATGAGGGCAAATATGGGAATGGGGAACTGGACAATGAGACTTATTTGTGCCTATGGTCCCACAGAAGGTTCTACTAAGGTAGAAGTGGAGGAATTTTTTGACGCTTTAGAAAAAGCAACTGACACAATGAAAAAGGAAAAGTTGGTCCTTGTTGGGGATCTAAATAGCAGAGTAGGAAATGATTGTGAGACATACAAAAATATTTTGGGAAAATTTGTAGAAAAGAGCAAAGCTAATAATAATGGCAAATATCTGTTGGATTTCTGCTCAGGACATGGACTGGTTATTACTAATACCATGTTCCAACATAAAAATGTGCACAAATTCACATGGAGAGAAGAGGCTAGGAATAAGAAAAGTCTCATTGACTTTGTTATTGTTGATAGTAATGTT